>NW_016910972.1:211245-234499 GCF_001483705.2 Eufriesea mexicana
TTCCCTTCTTTTTTCCTCTTTTTTTCACCAGGAGTGGCGTCCAGCGCCGCGAGTAAGCGGAACAAGAGGGTGGCCGCGGGGGTGCGTGGAACGTCCATTTATCCCGCGTTTTGTCGAGCGGCCTAGCCTCTAGAATACGGCTTTATTTACCGGGAGTTTGCGTTTTTCCAGGACGTTGCGTCTCTCTGGTCTGGCCTGATCGCGGCCCACGCCGTGGAAAACGTGTTTATTATGCGATCTGGCCAGCGGACTTACACGTCCACGGCATTGTCGATGAGAGTCGGCCGCGCGGAGGCGGGCACCGTCCGCTCGATGTTTGCCCTCGCGAGCATAAAGCAGATTTCCCGTGATTTATGTCGGGTCACCAAACAGCCAGCCCCCGAGAGATCATTCCTCTTTCTCTCCTTCTCTCCGTCCCTCTCGCCCTCGCGGCCTTTTCCCTCCCACTTTCCCCCCCGTCCCCCCCCCAAACCCCGGAAAACATTCATCCACGCGCGGTTTTCACCGCCTGCCTGCCTCTGCACTCATTCATGCCCAGGGATGGGAAAAACGCGTCTCTGATTTTTCTGAACCGTGCTCTCACCCGTCGATTCAGCCCGCGTCTGCAGCTCCCGGCTTTCCAACGCGTAGTTGCTAATCAGCAGATCGAGGAACAGCAGTTTCGCGACGACGTGGAGGGATAGGTTAGGGATGGAACGCAGAGTTTGCAAGACTCGAGGGTGAAACTTTCGTTCGGTCTTGCGAGCGTCGGATAACTTTGGCAGGGACCAGGCTCGGAGGGATGGAAGGGAGAGGCACGAGAGCTGTACGATGATCTTCCGTGAAAGTCATTACCTTTCCACGCGACCCGAAGGGCGAACGACGCACTTGGCCTTGACCACCGCGACGCTGGTTATGCCTGTATTTATTACTCTTAAAACTCAATTATGCCAACGACAATCGGCTGGCCGTTAGTTGGACCCAACTTGGAGGCGTCCTCGCTCAGGCCGACGTCACGAGAAACCTTTTCCGAAAGTTTCCACGAGTTTCATCGTATATTTCCTGGAACAATGGCTGACTCTGCTGGTTCCCGCTCTCATCTTCGCCCTCTGTCTCTCTGATCCTCGTTGAGTCTCGTCGATGTTTCCACGCGATCATCGAGAACTGCCAAAGCTACACGCGCGCTCGTCGAAATGGACACTTTACCATATTTTTCGCTTACAAGTACCCGAGTATCTCGCTCAGGGCTTCCACATCTGCTTCGACCACCCTTTCGCGACTGTGTCGCTGTCTGCTACAGCGAGATTAACGTTAAACAGTCGACAAAACGAACGAATTCCTCTGTTACGAACATAAAATTCTTCTCTTTTCGTTAGAAAGTGGAAAAAATATAAATTATCTACGAGTTTGTACTGTGCAGGGTCTATTCTCGATAGCGTTTGCAGGCTGACTAACTAATTACGTCTAATGCCGCGAGCAATGGTCATGGTTCCCGATTACCATTTGCCTAAATAGAAGGCGACGTTACCATAAATCGCGGATTCTCGACACGTGTATTCTACATTCGCGGAATAGGTTATCCGAGTAATAAATTTATTTGCCGAAATTCGGTCGCGCGTTGCCGTAACAAACGCGTGTCTGGCCAAGGTAATGGCGGAACGTGGTCTCGGATGGGAGCGTTTTCTGGCGTGCAGTGGGTGGCTGGGCAGGTAGAGGCAGGTAGGATCGGGTAATTGAGACGTCTTCGATCCTTATTGAGGACACGTCGTCGGGAATCCTCGCGACAATCATTCGTAACCTTATACGGTGTCCCGGAGGACAATGGCGTCGCGGCGTAGAATGGCAGCGTCCTGGTGCGAGCGATAGTGAACGGGAGAGCGTCTCTTCCGGGACATTCAGCGAGCTGGGATGCGCAAAGTGCGGAATCCCACGGGACGCGTCGATCCGGCCGAGCGTTTCTGCTCTCTCGGCCTCTGTTCTGTTTCCTCTGGTGGGAACGTACAAAAGGTTCGAGGTTCGGGGATGTATCGTACCTTCCCCGAGCTGTCGCGGGAAAAAGATCGAGGTGTTCGTTGGCTACGCTCGGCGAAAGTCGTTTTTTACCGCGCTTCGCAGCGAAAATTCGTAATAACGACCGCGGCGTTGCTCCGAAAGCTCTCACCCTCGAGAGGAATACGAACCGATGTCGAATCGAGTGTCGCGAGCTTAACTACCCCCTCGGATCGAACGTGTCTTACAAGACCTCGATAATCCAGTTGACGGAGGCGTCGAAATTACGCCTCGTCCCTCCTCTCAGACTCTCGTAAACTCGCTCGCGACTCGGAGCGGGTAGGAGAGAGACGGAGAGGGTGATTCGGCGAGCACGTGGAGAGGAGGAAGCGCGATCGTCTCGACGCGTTTACGAGCTCGTGGGCCAGAAAAAGCGTGGAACGAGGAAGGTCTGGCCCGTGGAAAGCCCTCTCCGGCTTTTAGGTCACTGGGTCTCCCTTTCACGACATTGTCGCGCGGATCCACGCGAATATTTATGCCGTCTGGTCCGCCATTCCGGCATTCGTGTGCTCGACCATCTTTCGAGCGTGGACGGACGAGGACGCCGAAGGGAGAATGACAGGCGGACGGACAGAGAGGGTGAAACGCACTCGGATTATAAACCTGCGAGCCCGCACAGGAGAGAGTTTTCCCCCGGAAGATCATAAAGGAGAAAACAGAGGCCGAGGAGAGACCGGCAGCAGCGAGTGGAGCGCGCTCCGTGAAATTTTCGGGAAAACTTTACGACGACTATTGGCATCTCTGTCTAGTCAGTGGCCTCCGGTCCCGCGGCCATCCTTGTCTCCGGGAACAGGGGATGCTTCGGGGCAGCGGTGACTGGCGGGAAATTTATGACGAGTCGTACGCCCGGGCTTGTCCGCCGCGTTAGAAAGCTCCCGTAAACTTTTACGGCGCGAGCGCACCTCTTTATTTGCCTGCTTGGAAATTATATGGCGCGTGGCCTGCTGCCGCGACCACCACCAACCACCGAAGCTGCCCGACCAGACCAAACGAGACGGATAATTTACACGGAGATGCTGAAGACCAAGCGGCCCGCTCGCGCGACAGGCTTCTCCTCCCCAAACTTTCCAACCATCACGTGCTGGCCTTCGGAAACAATTTAGGCTTCGTGCGACCAAGCTCCTCCAATTTCGCCATAACTTCCCCGCCGAGGCGCACCCGAAGACGTGTCCCATTTTTCAGTTTTTCTTCCAACTTTCGCGAGCTACAGGGAAAGAAAAGAGGAAAGGTTCGATCGAATAATTGGGACAATAATTACAGCACACGCTTGTTCTTGGTACCAGCGAATTTTTGCAAAGAGACGACAAGAGAAGGTAAATACAGTGACTCGTATACGTATGCAAGCGATGTTATATCGGTTGTCCCAAAATTCACGCAGGAGGTAACTTTGATAGGAAGCATAGGTTTCAATTGAGAATTGTAAATATTGAAAATGAAAATTTTTATACATTTTCATATTGGTTTTCGTAGAACCAAATGTCCCAGCAAAAATAAAGAATATCCGTGTTTTCTGTATTTACGAAAATATTATAAAGACAGGAAATTTTTGCCGATACCTTTATTAACTGCTTCGGATAGAACCAACCTTCCCCTGCAAAGGCAAATTTGATTTACGATCAGGCGATTTTTCCTTGCCGAGATATAGCGCTTCGAAGTTGCTCGAGGAACACTGAAAATCGTACTGTCCTATTTATTCCAACCACGTTATACCCCATGAGCTTACAACTATGGTGTCAAAATTATTGCTACGATTAACACCAGAATTGCCAAATGGATCAAAATGAGTGCTCCTTCTCATTTCTGCAATTCAGGAAAATATGCAATCGCTTTTCGCAAAATTGATATTGCTTCTTACTCGAAAAAGATCCTAGTTATGTTCCTCGATTTTCGTTATGCTATTTTAAGTATCGATAATGTACATTACGTTTAGGTTCACGTTACACGCGTTGATAGTCTCGGTTTCCCAGACTTCTCCGATTTTTCAATCACCTTTATCCATTTCTTCTTCTTTCCCGCCCCCGATGGAGATAGTAATTGTCCATTTCTCCGTTCCAAGGTTATTTTGTCGGTTGTCGAGGTTGGCGAAGAACGTAGAGCGTCCAGACGGCGATTAGAAAACAGGAAATCCCTGAACCCGATTCCTGGACATCCTGCTGTCCTGCGGGCAGCGTGATTCAGGTACGGAAACCTAAACTCTGGTCGAGCTACGAAATCAGACACGCGTGGGCAAGCGTTCCGCTCGTCGCGATTTCGCGCGTTGCAGGGTCCCGACCTGCCCGAATATCTTCGAGTACGCGAAGCATTCCGGCAAAAAGTCACTTTGCCATTTAAACAGCGAAAGGTTCATTCGTACGTTCACTCGGCTCGTTGCAAGCTCCATCGATTTTTGGAGCACGGCGCAAGTTGCTGGTTCGTGTTAAAAAAAGAAAAAAAACAAAAAAAAAAAAGAGAAAACACGCGAAACAAAGGAAAATCTTCGTTCCACGAACGCCACGCCCCGTAGCTGTTGTAATTGTTTTATTACCCGAGGAAGGAAATTAACGCGAGGATGGCATCGATGGTATTGCACGACGCGGTAATCCTGTAATTCCGAAGGAATACTGGACGAGCGACAATGGCGAATCCCATAATGAAGGATGCGTCGAAAGTATCCAAATATTTACCCTCGCTTATAATCGGATTAATTTCCCGGAATGTCGAGGAAGTGGGACGAGAGCGTCGGAAAGGTGGCTTACGGAGAGTCTCGAGGCGGAGCAACGTCACCTGTGGCGCGATCGCGGTCGAGGCTCATTGTTCCCCATAGGTGATGTCTTCTTGGAGTATTTTCCGGACATTTGCTTGCTTCACCGCCACGCGGATAATGTCTTTCACGGTGCTGACCGTTGTAATGGAATTAATTCGACCATTTTGATCGTTTTACGACGCAGCAGGGCACCGCGACGCGAGCGCATCGCGACGGGCAACCCGCTCGCGGTGGCGAACGGGGACGCGAGAGTGTCGAAGCGTATTTTCGAGAGGAGATAATAGGATTTATTGCCGGCCTGGGGTAATTGGGGGCCCGCGAATCGGCGCGGTGAAAAATAGAAGACGCGCGTGATTCGATGTTGCATCGGGGCGGCAATTACGCTTCCGCGATGGAAATGAATGTGGAGAAATTGGACATTATAAACAGCTCGTTGGCCGCGATGCTTGTTAGCGAGAGGACCACTCGGTGCCCGGTATTCGGTAGCGCTGAGGTCCGGCGCTTTTTTTCCCCCGCGATGCGTGGCATTAATTGTGCGTCGTTCGATCGGGAAATATCGGGAAATTCGGGCTGGAAAAACGGGGAAAAATATACGAGAGCTCGCGTGGCAATCGACAAAATTGAAAGTCGTAAAAAATCCTGCGTCTAATCGTTATTTCCATCGACCGTAAAAACACCGAGCAACGACACGCGTTATCGCGCGGGTTATCAATCGGCAGGAGCGAGGAAGAATCCGCTTTGCAGCTTGTTATCCGTAATTAGGCCAACGGCAGGGTAAATAGCGAGAGATTCGGCGGGTTAGGGGTCCGGGATAATAAAAGAAAACGGTGGGGGATGGAGGAAGAAGGGTGGTGCGTGCAGAGTCGGCGAAGGGATGACCGTGGGCAGAGGTTTTCGAGAATGGGTACGGTGGCTCGTAGCTGGAGCACCACATATGGGCACCCAGGAGTATTAGATAATGGTGTTAGCTCTCTCCTCCATGTATATCCAAGCCCGGCTCCGGCCTCTGGCGCAGCCCTTAGTACAAAGAACCCCATCTAGCCAGAGGGGTAGAATGCACGCCGCATGCATTATTGCTGGCCCCGTTGCTGGATGCCCTTTATAGGGCCCTTGATTGTGTTTCAAACTTTAGTCTTAACTTGCCGCTGCATCCCGAATGCAAAGGGCGCTCTCTGTCACCGCCACCGTATTTGCAATCCCTTTTGGGGATGTCCGAGCTGTCGGTGAATTGCGCTCTTCTTAAAGGAGAGAACCGATCGAACCGCCGGGATATTGCAACACCCGTCTACCTATATATTGCCACTTCCGAATTTGATCGAGAGAGAGCCCCTCTCTCTCTCCGCTCCTCCTCTGTTCTCCGTCCAATGAAATTTCGATCTCCGCGGCACTCCTTTTTCCGCCCGCTCCTTTCCGATCGCGTGGATTTTCCATCGCGACGGAAACACCGGATTCCGTAATATCCTCTTGCTATATACGATCCGCATCGATCTCCAAAGACGACGTCCACGTCTGTCGAACCTCCTGTTTTAATTCCCAAAGACCAGGTCTCTCTAGACGCCGTCATAAATTCCTCTCGCGCGACGCGACGCGACGCAGCGTCGACGCTCCGCTCCGTTTCGAGAATTCGCGGGTACTCGGTTTCGCAGGAATCACTGGGAGATTGGCGATGAAACAGCAGCGTCTGGTCGAAAAGACCGCTGGAAGGTTCATATTAGCCCGTAATGCCGGGAAGAAGGGTAGCACGAGCGCGGTCGGAGTAGATTTCGAAGCGAGAATAGGGCACGGATGGATACCTCTCGCGGTATTAACGTCTACAGAATGGATCAGGAGTTGGAAGCAGAGCGGAAGAGGGAGGGGTGACCGAAAGGAGCACGCGGGGAGTAGAGTTCGGTTGATTTTGAGGGGTTGCTACGGGGGTTGTCGTGGCGTACCCCTGCGGGCTCCCGCTCTCGGCTCCTAGAGGCCAGGGTGGTTTACCCCCGACGACCGTAATACGGCTGTACGAAGGGTGAGAGTGCAGTCGCGCGAGTGTTGGCGTGTACGCTCTCGCGCGTACACACACACACGCGCGCTCTCGCGCGCGCGCTATCCAGTGGCGCGTGTATCACGTACGCGACTAGCCGCGTGGTTCGCGTACAGTAAATGATGTTAATGGAAAAAGATTTGCTTTTTCCTCTCGTTCTACCTCTCTGTCCCTCCCCCGTTCCTTTCCCCTCCCGCCCTCTCGCTCTCCGGCATTTTTTTTCCTTTTTTTATTTTGGTCTTTTTCACTCGCGAACTGCGTGTTTGTACTCGCGGTTAATGTATTCCTCGTGCCGATGGATTTGCACTAGCAAATGGAATCGCTGATCGAGCCCCTATGTTTTACCGTTCATTTTTCTACCCTCCCTTTTTTTCCCAATTTTTTCTCTCTCTCACCCCCTCGCCCCCAAACCGACGAAACACCGCGGAGTTGTTTCGATTGAAATTCGAGAAGAATTAGAGCGGGGGAGCATGATCGATACGCGACCGGTTGTAAACTCCGCGACTCGGCCGAGAATCTTTTCTTCCCGAGTTGATCGAACAGGGATATCACGGATGTTTGCCGTCGTAAATTTCGCGTGCTGTACACGCGCGTCCCGGGGTTAGCCCGTGGCACGTTCAACGAAAAGGGGACCACTGGACCGGGAATAATCGATAAATCTGCCCTACAACCGAAACACCACCCCCTCTGAACTCGAAAGATTTCGAGACGATCGCTCGGAATCGGCCTCGTCGCGCCCGTCGTTTCCACCTCCCGGTTTGGCAGTAAAACGACGCGAATGGAACACACGTCTCCGAAGGATAATCGAGGTCCTATG
The DNA here is from genome assembly GCF_001483705.2 of Eufriesea mexicana. Taxonomy (NCBI): domain Eukaryota; kingdom Metazoa; phylum Arthropoda; class Insecta; order Hymenoptera; family Apidae; genus Eufriesea; species Eufriesea mexicana. The sequence goes on from NW_016910972.1 coordinate 218,857, forward strand.
ACCATCATCGTCGCGAGAGAAAGGAGAAATTATCCCGACGGACGTAACTTTCTCGAATTGCTTCGGGAAAAAGCGTGGAAAATCGCGGTCCACGTACGGACGTGCTTTCCCGACTCCAGCACCGGAGGTTGGAGGGTGAGGAGGTCATAATCTACGTGAGAACCTCTGCGGGGTAAGTCTCACCCCATCCAGTCACGTGTGATGGACCTAAATGGATGAGACGCACCCCTGCAGCGGCTGCTGGCCTATCGGCTGTCCATAATTTTTGCTGCTATTCCAAAGGGTAATATCTAGAGGGTGGGTAGACACAGGGGGCTGCTGCCTCCGAGAGGACAGCTACTAAGTACCCTCTTGCGCGACATTAAAAATGCCGGCTGCTTTTGCACGTTCTAGACGACAGTCTCCCTTTTCACCGACGCCTCTCTATTTAACTCTCGCCGATTTCCTTTTTACCATAGACTCCTTCGTGCGCCGCTTTCAACATCGATAGATCACCTGGTTGATGTCATTACAGGCCGAAGTGCCAAGGGAGAGTATCCCAGGCCTTCTCATCCAGCCAACCTCACGCTTCCCGTTTCCCGCATGCTAGTTTCGCTCGTTTTCTTCGAATTCCTCCCATTTCTTTGCCAATTTTATTCATTTTACAAGAGAACTCCAGAGAACTCCGGAGAAGTCTCAGAGTTTCTCGTTTTCGTCGAAATTTTTGACACCCAGTGGCAATCCGTTCGTTCGAACGCGTCGTTCGTTCCAACCCCTAACGGGTGATTCCAATCGCGATGAAAGGGCGAAGCATCTTGCGATTTCGACGCAAATTTTCACGCGTCGACGCAAGGAAATAAAACCGGAAAAGATCCCCTCGACGACCAAGTTCGGGGAACGACGGTGGTCGCTGGTGAACAGCGTAGTAGCCAGCGGTTTAAGCGGAACAGGGCGGAGAGGTTGACTCTAGAAGGCACAGACAGGGCAATGCAAAGGAGCGCGAGGGACAGAGTCGGCTCGGAGATATTACGTAGGTTCATTTGGACGTGTATCGATTTGGTAAATTGGTCAATCGCTGAGGGGTCAAAATTTCAGTAGCGACTGCGAGGATAGGGTGACGACGGGAAGGTCCAAGGGAGGAGGGTGGCGACGGAAGGGAGCGGAGACGGTGTAAGGAAATTGTTCCGATGTGTTCACTTCCTCTCGGCCTGATGAGTTCCGCTTTGCCCCGTGGATGGTAGGCGGCTTCGGAAAGAATCGAGCCTTGGCCGGTCAGCTGGATCAAACTTAGCACGATCCATCGATTTATCGAGAATCCCGCGTCGACCCACCGTCAATTATTCGATTAGCAATCCTCCGACGTCTCCTTCGCGTTCCGGGAGCGAGTCCTGCGATCTGGCTGGTCGTCATTTCGAAAGGATCGGGTAAGACGCTGCAACGAGGCGCGTCGTGTGGTCGGTACGCGCGTAATTAGCGTCATTGTACGGTGAATAGAGTCGTTATACTCGGAGGTTAAACTCGCGAGACCCGTCGTAAACTTCTCCGACAGATTAACGCTGGCAGTTTCGAGAGCTTAAGATCGCGGCTAATACGATTAAAGCCGTTTGCGTTTGTCCAGTTTGGAAAGACACGGTGAACGACTAAAGACTAATTAACGGAGGCACAAGGCCGCGATTGTTCGGTCGTGTCTGAGTGGCGCGGGCGACGGGAGGAACGGGTCGGTGGAAATTATCGAAGCCAAAACGGCAATTGGCCATCGCGAGATTGGTGGAACGATCTTTTTAAGCGGACGCACAGAGTGCGGTGGTCGTGGTTGATGGAACAAAGGCGAGCGGAGGAATCGTTGCAGGACACGGGAAACCGGTATAAATATATTCGACAGGGGGTCTGGTGCCGGCCACGATCCTCTCCCGGTAATTCGACGAAATTACAAGGTAGAGGTGAGAAGAATAAAAAAGAGGGAAAAGAAGCGAAGTGGAGGGAAATGGAATGTAGGCGGCGCACAAAGTGGCTCTCTAATTAAATTAGAATTCTAGCCGAGAAATTGGTGGAACGACGGGGCATGCTCGCCCCCCAGGGACCCCGCTCCGGGGTCTCAGGCAAAAAGAAAAAGGGGATCGGCGGAGGGAAAGGCATGCTCATTATAAAACGAAATCATAAAAGTTTATACGGGCTTTCGCCATGCGACGACCACAACTTTTACCTCAAGCAATTCGAATATTGCTCACAGGGCTCGTCTTTTCCATCGGGACGCACCGTTTCCCATTGCACTGACTGCTACCACTCCGGATGCCGGACTGGCCAGGAACCCTATCGTAAAGTCGATGATGAAATTGTCCTCGTAAATGACCTACAAGCGAGTTACCCACGAGCAGAGGCCTCTCCGTTGCATCCACAACTCGGACGGGGATTCACCCTTGGCAAAACGGGTCGCAAACATGGCCGATCTTTTAGCTCGGAAAGCAACGACCGATACTACCGTGCCAACGGTCTCCTGGAACCAACGGCTCGAGTGCGGTTTTATAAACGGCTCGCGGGAAATTTTTGCGGTTTATTGCCTTTTACGATCGACCATCGGGTCATCGCGTTTCCCCGAAATGCGCGCGAAGACGCGTCGTTTTCCCTCTGTTGGATTTCTAAGCCCGTAGCCAACTCTATACCCCTCGTCGGGATCCGTTAATCCGACGAAAACACACTTTGTCGGCGAGAGCCGCGCTGGTCCTTGGGCCGCACACCGTCGAGGAAATCGCAGAGGAATGCGCCGCGTTGACAAATTGCCGGGCAACCGGTATGGTAATCCGATAATAGAGAGCGCAGGTTGATTCGGGACTAACGAGATTAATTATCTTGTTTGATCTTGCGACACTGGCCCCGTTAATGCAGTCGCGCGTGCTCACCCGCCTGCTTGCTGCTGCCTGCCTGTCTGCCTGCTGGCTGCCTGCGCGTCCACTCACTTGTGCCACGGTTACAGACGTTACCTCGTCCTCGCTTCGACCAATTTCGTTTCCGTCGCAGTACCGGTGACCGTCTTGGCGATTTCCCCACTCGACTCGGCGCGCGAATCCATCGATTTAGCAGCGGCCGACGGAAAATCGGTGGTTTCCGCGAAACGACGCGTCTTTTCACCGGCTCCCGGTGGCAATCGGTCAAACAACCGTGTGGCCTGGAAATATGCTTGCAGCCACATCCACTCTCCCTTCCTCTTCTCTCGTCCTCCTTCTCCCGCACGGGGACTCTCTGTCCCTCTGCGTGCACGCGAAACGAGTGCACGAACGTGCACGCAGCCCGGGCGCAGGTTCTCTTTAATCCATGGCAGCGTGCCGTTGGCTGCGTTGCTTCCTGACGGATCGATAACCGATAACAACCGGGTCGAAGCATTGCCATGCAAAACAGCTCGTTAGGCGTCTCCTAAGGTCTCGCGCGCGTGCCCGCCTTTATCTCGAAAGACGCCACCGCCTCGAGATGTTGGTTGGCGCCTCTTCCCCTGCCGAGTGCCGAGCTTCTCCGATGGTCGTCAAGGAACGAGGACGAAACCCTCCACGAGAGACAGGCTTATTATTCCCGCGGTCTCCGTCGAGGAGACTCATCCCCGACCGAGGACCTCGTGTAATCCTCGACACGTTTCGCGGAAACGGAAGATGGGGGCAATTAGTGGCGCGTTCCTCCAGCTGGACCGCTCCACCCCGCGCTAGTTTCCAAGCGTTTCCAAGCGTTTCCAAGCGTTTCCAAGCGTTTGGAATAAACGATTCAACGATCCGAGCAGGGGGTGCATCGCTTCGCCTTTGGTAGTCTCGTCGTCCGTTCGGCTATTCGATAGGTTCGCGGACTCTTAATCACCAGACTCGGGTCCCGCTGACTCCTCCGCAGTTCGTAATCGGACGCGTCGTTTGTCCGGGCTTGGATTTAGCTTTCAAACGGGGAGTCGTGGCTAGATGACTCACCGCGACATGGGAAGAAATCGCGGGACGCGGAGCTGAAGGTGACTCGGTATTCGCGTGACAGGGTGCAAGCGTTCGATTTTGGGAGAAGCGAAGATTATTCGCTGCCTATCGCGAATTTTTTCCCGAGACACCCTCGACTTCCACTCGTGGATCTATAGACGAAAAACTCGAGCATAGTTCCCATAGCAGTCGAAATTCCCTTCTTAACTCTGCCAATACTCGGCTCGTGCTGACATTATCCGGCGCAACGAAGAGAGCCCTTTAGAGCAGCGTAATCTACGCAAAGCGGCGTACAGACGTAAACGACGGCACTCTCTCTCCTCTTGTCTCTCTCGCTCTCTCGACATGGAGCAGCCTCTTTCGCATGCGTGGCGGCTGCGGTCGCCGCGTTGTTGGCTGGCTTCACCGGTTGAATCGCAGGCCGAAGGTGCGGGAAGATACGGGGGCAGGGTGGTTACTAATTGTCCGAGCCCTTCACCCCCTGAGAGCCCCCTCATCAACGCTGATTGCCTAACTCTAGGACCCTCGAGCTCTGTCCTCGCGATCCTACCGCCGCGGCCGCCGGCAGCAGAATCCTCCTCTGGCATGTTGACACACGCTCGGATCGTTGGAATACTTTGCCGCCTTGTCCCGGCTCCACCTTTCGTTCCACCATTTTTCCCTGCTACACCCGACCGTGATGGATTTCCACGCCGGAAAACTCCAGGTCCAATTCTCTTCCTCCAGACAGAGTTCAGGCCGATGAGAATATTCCGGGTTTCTATGCAGTTAATCGCTATGGAATAAAAGCGATTCCTCCTCCCTTTTTCTCTTTCCAAGAACATTTCGAGTAATTTAGAGTTAGACTACAGACTAGAAATGGACGCGGGAAAATTTAGAAAAGCGCGTTCGCACGACCAACCCCGAAAGCTACTTTCAATCCCGATATTTATCCGGGTTTTTGAAACAACTGGTCGTACTTTGACGACAATTCTATGATTTCCAGCACAGTCCGTATATTCCGCTGATCCATTAGGAGAGCGGCTATCCAAGGGGCTCGTCAAACATCGTCCATTTCAGAGGGCCGTGCTGGAAAATCGCGAGGCGAGGAAGTCCGTCCGATGAAAGTCGATTATTCCGCCGGTGATTCGGACGCTGATTTTTTCCTCTCTTCTGCTGTGCTGACTCGATTATTCGTCGCGATTCTTTGAGCAAACATTAGTTAGCACCGACTGGCTCGCGCGCACGGATTGCCTCCGATCGGTTTGGCTCGGTTCATGCGGCGACCCTTCATGGTTGCTTGGTTCTGTTGTCTACTCGTCAACGAACAGCCCCACGGCGACGGGGTGTTGACGCGGTTCTCATTTTCCTTTCGCCGATCCCGTTCAATTTTCCCAAATTTCCTCCATTGCGCCGCGCTCTCTCTTCGCGTTCGTTCGATCTTTGACAATTGCCGGCACGGTTCGCGTTTCCGTGGAAATTCCGATGATCGCGAATCGGGATCGGTCGAATTTTTCCCGTACGAAATTCCCATACGAACTAGAAATATCTGCGTGCCGTCGAGACGATTCCGACTATAGCCTACCCGCAAACATCGATCTCCGAAAACGACAAGCCCGCGTCCCGAATCCGTCGAATCGAGCACTCTGTCTCTCTCCCCTCGCTTTTTAATATTCATCCCATTTTCCCGAGGCATTCGTTATCAGAGTCGATAACTCGGTCGGTCGCTTTTCACGGGCAATTCCGATGGTTTTCTTCGGGGGGGAGGACACGCGTCAAGAATTATATTCCCCCGGCGAGGATTGAGTTATACCGTGTCACCGAGATTAACTGTCCTCGACTTTCATGCACCGGCCTGACAAACGTATCCGGCAACGATCGAGCGAGGACGGGCAAACAACGGCGGGGGCAAAGCCGAAAAAAATTGGAAAAAGAGGGAAAAAGAAGGCGCGGGGAAAGGGAAGTACAAAAAGAGAGGGAGAGGAATGAAATATAAAAAATACACGGAATCCCTTGTCCTAGGTTATGTTTCACGGTGACATAGTGGCGGCAATGGAGGCTTGGCCCATCGTAACGCGATATCCGCTGGAAACGTCGAATTTGAAGTATTCGCCGTGGCGTTCGCCGCACGGAAATTACCTCTGGCCCAAATTTCACGACGCCGTTTCGCCTTTTTCCACGTCCACCGATTACTCTCGGCCCGACGACAGGGCAGAAAAATGCCAGGGCAAAAACCGTTTCGTCGCTCTTTGCTGCCCGGTTTCCCCATCGAGGTACTCTCGTCCCTGCGAACCCTCCATCGGATCCGGAATGAGAGACACTGCCGTTCTGGCCTATCGCTACTAATACAGATCTCACGCACTCCCCTCGATATAAACCATTCTCTACCCTTGTGCCCGCCGTATGGGAACCCGTACGTGCACACGCTGGAACCTTGAACGACCACGGCGGAACGGCCATTCAGATTTAAATCGCGACTGAAAAAAGAAATATGGATTCCCCTTGCAGCCGCACGGAACACCGTTCCGTGTCTCTTTCACGCGTCAGACGGATATTTCCGAGCAGATCCATCCTGACACGCTTCTCTTACGCGTCTTAGGCGCCCCCTTAGCGCTCCCCGTGAAAAAGATCTCGCGACGACGAAGCAGGTACGTGGACGCGCGAATTATACACATGGTGTTTCAATTTTTCGCATGGATTTCGATTTTATTTGCCTCGTCGCGTCTCTATATAATACCATCTGTTTACATTAAATTAGATCTCTGGCTTATAAATAATATCAATATCTCTGTCTTTTTAGTCTCTCTGATTTTCCTCGCACGCACACACGTTCCTATTCACACGTAAAACTGTACATACAATAATTCTCGTCTCTCTACAATTATTGTCCACGAACTATCTACACGTATATACAAACTCTATGTACAATAACGAATCTCGCGAATATTCACACGATCGAGTACAGCGATCAAAGGTGACCAGCCTCCGATCGTCCAGAGAGAGATAGATTATACAGATAGATGGAGGGGAAGGGAGAGATCGTCGATCACCGAGAGAGAGAGAGAGAGAGAGAGAGAGAGAGAAAGGGAGTCTAGATACGAGCACCGTAACGCGACTCCGTAAGACGTCTCTCGCCACCGGCGTCCTCGTAAAACCGAGGACGCGCTAAAGCGTCGCTCTCGTGTCCTCGTGTGACGGTGAATATCGTGAAAACGATGAAGGAAAAACGATGGAGGAAACGAAGAGCGGGAAATGGAAAGGTGGGAGGAAGAAAAGAGCCCTGCGTGGCAGGGCCCACACGGATTAACGTCGGTCACGCTCTCTTCTCCCGAAGAGACTGTACATCCGCCGACGACGTCTAAGTAATCACTAGCCTTCCAGCGGGAATCGTATACCCTCGTTTCACCGAGTGCTCGGCATCCTTTCGCCCTAGTACGGCCTCCAGACCGGTTTCGCAGGCGGTGGCGACGAGATCTTGGTCGGAGATGGGCTCCTCTTGGGCGACAGGGACCGCGAGATGAGGGCGGTTGGCGCCTTCAGCTCGTTCCTCGCACCCTCCGCGACCTTCTTGGGGCCGGCCAGCCTTTCCGGCGACGACGAGGAGGCGGTGATGACGGACGACGTTGGCGGCAGCGTGTTCAATCTGATCGGCACGAACGCGCTGCGAATCTCCTCGGCGGCTGACTCGCTTCCGGACTCGCTGGGGCTCTTGGGCGGCGTTCTGGACGGGCTGTTCGGGATGGTGGCCGGCGTGGTGGTGCTGCTGCTGGTTTTTGGCGGCAGCGTCGCGAATTCCGCCGGATATTTCACGTGGTCGAACGGATACGACGGCAGAACGGTCGGCGGGAAGGTCGGCGGAAAGAGTTCCGTCGACGACATCGGTATGGTTCCTGAAGAAGAGGAAGAAAGAAACGCGGCGATTAGTGTGGCGGTTGGCAGAAGATCGAGATATCGAAGGGAGTCGCGTCGCGCGGTATTGTCGTCGCGTAGGCCGCCAGGGTGGATGCATGGGGGCCGAAGGGGTCCGTTTTGTGTGGGAAAAGGGAGCTCAGGCTCACCCTCGGTCCAGCTACGGGGTATGAATCATCGGCAGGCGTCGCGGACTCTGGCGAAATCGATAACGCCAGCTCTCTCTTTCTCTCTCTCTCTCTCTTTTCGTTGAAACGCGTGTCGTCCTCTTTCGAGGCTTTTTTCCTAGCCGGAGTCGGTTCGATTCTTCGGCCGCGTGCATTGTTGGCCTTTGATCGATTGCGCGCGACTCGAGGACGAAGGGCTCGAATGGCAGCGATTAGGAACACGGTTCCGCGTGACTGATACGTCGCATCGGATCGAGACAGACCGAGTTGCATCGGCCAATCGCTCGCTTACCTTTCACGAACGCGGGATGATGCAGGTGCCACGCGTGACTCAGGTACGCCACGTCCACCCATGGGTTCACTGGTAATCTGCAAACGACAGAGAAACGTTTTCCTTAGTCGCGATCGAAGCTTTCGAAAATAGATGGGAGACGCGTGCCTCCGACGCGATTCCTTCCACGCTATAAATAACCATCCGACGATCAAGGTTTCCCGAAACGGCAACGGTAGCAGCCACAGAGTCAACCTTGACGAACTTTTCCACCCTGTCGTCCGATCGATTCACCCAAGGTTAATTCGCGTTTCACGGATTCCGTTCGATCGACCGATACGAGGAGACGAGCAGAAAAGAAAGAATCCGTTTGGCTCGGCGAATCTTCGTTCGGCTCTATGGCCAGACACGCCTAACGAACTGACAAAGACCCAGCCATGGCGGAGGTAGAAAAAAAAAAAGAAAAATAAAGAGGAAAAAAAAGGAAAGAAAAGAAGAAAAATGCGGAGGCAGCGAGACTCTGTCCGGGATCCCATAAAACGCGGATTAACGACGGCTCTCCGGAGGCGAGCTAGCGATCTCTGTTTACAGGATCGCAGCGTTACGCTCGCTAGTTACGAGCCACATGCTACCGCCATATGCGGCGCGATAAACAAACGCATAAACGCGGCTCCTTTGCAGACGACGGTCCGCGTCGTCGTCGTTGTACCTCCCGCGGCTTCGTCCGGCTCTTTGGCCCGACCGAATGCCGCCCCGATAAACATAGGCCAGCGTAGTGCACGGTTAGCGTTCTCCAGGCCAATCCGGGGCTTCCAGCCAGGGAAAATAAGCGAGGACGTTAAAAGGAAGCCGACGAGCCGCGATCGTCGCGGCTTGAACCGATGCCAACCTCCGCTTCCTACCTACACGCCACGTTTTCACGCGTTTTCCCCGCGTGTGCGTGTGCGCGCGCGCACAGCCACCCTTATGCACGTGCACGTGCAAACGACTGCTAGAGGCTGCTACTGCTGCTGCTGCTGCTGCTGCTGCTGCTGCGAGTCTCTGCGACCGCCGCGCGGCTCGCGGTTTGAGGTCCACCGGATTATTAAACGCCTACGAGGATCCGACACCCGTTTGCGGATTCTACGCCGGCCACGCGGAGCCCGCTCCATTGCCCGCGGAATCCCTCTTTGCGCGTCTTTCCGCGGCATTTCCGCAAACCCGAGAGTACCCGAGACTACCCGGATCGGTCCTGTGGTCGTTTCCCGAATCTTCGCGATGGTCCCCCGACAAGAGGAAGGAGTAGTCGAGTTTGGGGGGCGCAACTTGTTTGGGTGAACTTACTCGACTTGGATCGTGGTTCCCTGGGTCCGTCCACGGTCACTTTGATAGCCTTCGTGTAGGTGGCGACTTGGAAGGGTACCGTGCTGATTTGGATAGTCAGGGAAAACGATTTTCCTGTAATCAGGTAAAAGTACCTCGATTATTTCTCCGAGCCTACTCTCGCAAGCATTTCTTCCCTTTCGTTCTTTTTCTTTTCTCGTTGCGCTCCCGTTACGAGATTTAAAGAAAGAGATAGAGAAAGAGAGGGAGAGAGGGGGGATAGTAAATCCACGGGACACTGACCTCTTCCGCTACGTCCAACGAATCTGAGATCGTTGAACTTGGCGACTTGGTTCTTCATGAGCGCGGTGCAATTCCTGAGTTCGCCGCAGCAGTTCTCGTCGTTGCCGGCTCGGATGGTGACCAAGGTGCCGTCGCTGACCTCGTCCAGGGCGACGACCTTGAAAGCCACCGGCAGAGACTTGTTCGACCTCCAGTGCGATGGCAACGCGGTACAGAGGATGGCGGGACTTCCGGTCCTCACTAAATCCCCGTGACAAGCCTGCAGCGTCTCGTGAATCACGTTGAAGTTGTCCATTCCTAATGGTCCTTCCGGCAGATGCATTTTTCCACCGTGCGATCTCTGTGCCCGCCGATGTAACGATAGTCCAACGTGGTCACGGTATAATCCACGGCAACACCGAGTATCTTCTCAGCACACCGCGTCCGAATGTTCGATCACTGAGTACCAACCGAGCGCACTCGAACACACTGGTCCATCGGATGGCCGATCAACGGGAATAAAAATCTCCGCGGAGAATAATCCCTGGAGGAACCGACGATGACTACGACCGCGACGTCGTGCACACTTTCGGGGGTCGCTGGAGAATAAAAACGATACGACAGCGAGGAAAAAGTTTGACGCTAAACCGACGCGCACTCGATGCCGGCTGAGCGGATTCTAGTTTTTCGCGGCCGCAGCCGCAGCTATTTAGAGGGGATTTTTCTCCCCTCCAATTTTTCCGGAGCCCCACCCAGGCCAGGCGCGTCGACCAATGAGGACGGCGGTCGTGTTGTGGCCTCCGCGGCTCGCCGCCTTCGCCCCTAACCAGGCTTAGGGGGTGCCTTGCGAAAGGGGCTGCCAGCCTGCTGCCTCTCTTGCCAAGGGTGGCTTGTGCCTCCGCTCTTCATTTCCGCTCTCTGCCGTCCGCTGCGTCCTCCCTCTCACTCGCGCCCCAGCGCCACCCGACTCGCCCCCGACTCGCCCCCGACTCGCCCTGTCTCCTTCCGATCCGTACCCTTCCGCTGCATCGCGTCCCCGTAGCCGATCTTCTCGCCACCGTCTACCTTGCCAGCTTCTGCCGCGCCACGCTTACGTGACCACGTCAATTTTCACGCGCACGTGTTCCAACCACCCCACCAGTCCTCCACGCTCCTCCGTTCCGCGCGTTTCTTCGCCTCCGCGAACGCTCGGACGATCAGGTGGCTCGGAGAATCGGCTTCGCGGATGCGAGTACGGATCACGAGGGGGTGCCTCGGCCGAGGAATTCGATTTTGCCACGGCAACACTCGGTCCGAGTGCAAGGATAATGCATGCCCCCCTTACGTCATTGTCGTTTTTTCAGAATTAGTAGGTCTTAATCCTGGCCAAGATCGAGGCGGGCAAGAGGTATGCAAAGCCCTGGATCACGCCCTCGTTAAGGCCGGATAATCCTGTGGTTACCGTGGAATTAACTTTTGACGAATTTATTAAGTTTGGCGGATTTGCCCACTGCGAGTCGTCCCCGCGGCTCACGATGTTTGGACAGGCACTCGCGCCAGTCCCCTCCGAGGGGGTCGGTTCCCGGAACATCGGATAACCGGTAGCACCTAGGTTCTTTCTTCCAATCTCCACCGATCTATACGTCGGATCTCGCGCGAAGTCCTCGTTGAAACTCGTCGATCTCCATCGCGTTCGCCAACAGGGGTACGCGCCTGCGCGATATTCCTCGAGTTTTCTCGCGGCGAGCGGTAATTTCGCGTTCCCTGCGGACGAAGACGCAAAGTTCCGGAGACAGAAATTTCGCGAAATTCTTGGAACGAGCGTTCTCGGTCGCACGATCGGGTAATTTGTCGAGTTACGAGGATCGGGGACCGACAGGGCCCAATATTTGGACAGAAGTGCACGCGGTGTCCTCGTGGGGGGCCGGGGAGCGCGCAGCGGAAGCGTGCAGGCCGGAGCGGAGAAAGATGGAAAGGCGGTGTGGCGAGAGATTTATTAGGGTGTCGAGGCTCATTTCACCGATTTTCGCGCAAAAGAGGCGCGCCAATTCAGCCCTTTTGGCGGAAACTCGAAAAGGACAGGTCGTAAAGGCTGGCGTTGGCCGTGCACGAAATTCGAATCGATCTTGACGGAATCCCAACCCTTTGACTTTCTGGGTCAGCGTGTCGTTCACGGGGGCTTTCCTGCGAGATTTACAACGAAATTGCACTCGCAGTCTCTTGCCACCCCTTTCTCGCCGTTCGGCACGCCGTTGCAAAGAGGAAGGGTTAAACGAGGCCGGATTAAATTTCCGGATCGCGCGATTTCTCCGCTCGCCTCTTGTTTTTTTCATTTTTCATTTCGGCCCTGCCCTGTGTGATCCAGGGTGTTTGGTAGCCCTGCCGAAACTTTCTCGATGACGCTCCGCGATCCGCTACGGTAAAAGAATTTTGCATCTCCTCCCGCCGAGCCAGGGTGAAAAATTTTGGCGTCCAGAAGGGACGAAAAATTCTCGAATTCTCGATCGCGCAGTGATACTTTCAACACTCGAATTTCGCGATTCCGAGGAAACGGTAACCAACGCGTTCCCACCGGTCGGGACAAACGAACGATGATTGGATTTTAGTCTACCGAGTCGTAAAGCGTATCGTAATTTCGACGCGATCTTTGTGTCACGAATTTTCCAGCCCAAAATCGATGCCGGGAATTACTTTCTATGGAAAGAGAGCGTCCTCGTCGGTAGCCCCCTCGGCGGAATACAGGCCACGATCCATAAAGGCCCAGTTTCGAAACTTTTACTGCCGATCGTCACGACCGACGCGTTTCTCAAAGGTTCACAGGCTAATTTCTAGGTAAAAGTGCGTGGAAAGGTTCCCTCCGATTCTCGCTGCTTTCACGCGTTTTACAGCCTGTCCTTGAGCAACGACAGTTTTCTTACGGCTTTTACACCAACCGGTGCGGATTAGCGCGAGATTAACCCCATTTTTTCCCCACCCTCTGCCGCTTTTTTCCCCTCGCGAGGCATCTGCGACGATTGAAAGGCTGGAAAGCTTACACCCGATGCATTCTATTCTCTCGTCACGCTCTCCGGTTCGATGGAGACGTCCCTGATAAAAGATAGAGTCGCGACCGAAGCGTTACACCGCCACTTTTTTCACCCTCGGTCTACAGTCGACTCGAAGAAAAATATCTTTCGATACATATTCCGTTTTTCCAGATTTCGTCTCTCCTCCTCGCGATCTCCGCGCGTCTCCGCGTTTGCTCCGCGTGTGTTCCTTGGCGGAGAAAAGGCGCGGAAGCTCTTGCGCGGACAAAGCTTCGCCTCGCGAGTGCAGAAGCCGGTGCATCGACAGCAACAGGAGCGGCGATTAATTAACAGTAGACAGAGAGCCCGGGAGAAAATACGACGACGAGAGGGATGCATTTGGCGTAACGAGCCAGGCCGGGAGGACTAATTTCTTAAAAACGCGACAGCGCGCGTTGGGCGTCCGTTTCCTCGCCAGTGACCAGCAAAAGGCAGCAGGCCTTTTTAATAAAGCCTAGTGCCTGGCCTGGACAAAGACAATGACACGCGTGCACGGCATCAGGCGACGCCACCGTTAGACGAATATAAGAAAAAAGGAGGAAAAGAGCGGCAGAGAAAGGAGAGAAATAAAGGAAGCGTGAAAAGATGCACGGCCAATGCCGGCAGGGGCGTCGTTTGATCCGCTCCTCGACGCTGCACCACGCGCGTTATATTTTCCGTCAAGGACTCGCAGGTTTGATTAACTCGGGATCGCGTTGAATTGCACAAAGCGTCGGCAGAGTAAAAGACTGGATTACGACTGTCAGCCTGTTTGAATTTAAATGTTACTTTGAGCTGCGCGGGCCCGTTGCCTCTGTTTTTCAGACATCTCTGTTTTCAACCACGCGTGAGAACTTGGTTACACCGCTTGCCTTTTTTAATTCCCCGTGTCCCCGTGGCCAACGCGACCCGGTGTCGGGTGGTTAAGCTTTCTGCAAAGTAAACTGCTCTGCTTGGAGCGTGTCAAATTCCAGCATTTCGAAATATTTCGTACAACCTGCTCGTCCGATTCCCAGCGTCGAACTTCGTCTTCGTTCAACGGCGAAATGGAGGTGGTGTCGTTTCGACAAAGGGTGAAAGGGAATAGAGAGAAACGGAGAAGAAAATTCGACGATCGTTCGGAATTGACACGCTCCGTTCGCGAACTTGTTGCACGGTGCGACGTGCGAAAGAGAGGGCTCGATGGAACGTATGGTCGGCCCTGGCCAGCGATGTAAGGCGAATCGCGCGGACTTTGGGATTCGCGACGAGAGACGCAGAGACAGAAAGAGAGAGAGAGAGAGAGTTGGCGAGGGTGCGCGTTTCGACGTTACTCGGAGAACGATGCACGAAAAGGGGTGATGGCTCGTGGGGGAAGAGCAAGCACACGGGGCACAGAAGTTAACACGGGAGTGTGCATTGTGTGCGGTGAGCGAGCCGGAAGCGTCGCCATACTGCGTATCGCCCCGCGTCGCTTTTGTTTCCGCTCTCGTTGCCCCGATCGTTTTCTGCCCCCACACATGCCACCCCTCGCCTCCACCCGCTACGCCCCTTTTGTTTCGCCGCCTCGTCTCTTTCGCGAATCTCGCCCGACCTCGCACAACCGAGGGGAGAGAGAGAGAGAGAGAGGGACGAGTGTCGTCAAGTTTGTCGGCCGATAAAGGCAACCGGTGCACCCTCGTCTCGCGCCACCCCTTTCCTTCCCTCTGATTGCTTGCTTGCGGCGTGGATCTCGCAGTGGTGTCAGATGATCTCCGTTTTCCAAATTCGCCAGGGTCCTCGATTTTCGCGTGGTTCAGGATCAAGTAAAACACGCGTACTCGATTTATTCGTAACACGAGTTCCAGGGGGTGCGTTTGTTCGTTGGGTTTCGATTTAATTTCGATACAGTTTAATAGCCTCCCCAGATTTTTACCGCGATTTTCTCGCGACACATATTCGCGGGTACGAGCGAAAAATTGTTCTCAGGGGCAACCATAAGCGGCACGGTAAAAATCGCGGGGCGAAAGTACGACGGGGGTTTGATGGAATAATAAGGTAAAAGCCGCTATTACTATTCCCCGTATCACGCTAAAACACCACCCTTTGATACCCATTATCACCGTCTGGTTACCTGCCATTAATACCCGATATCGATGCCTATTAGCCAACGCACCTAATAACCTACAACCAAACTATAATGCTCTCAGCACGAGGCAGTTGAGATTCCAGTGTAGCCGTGCCACATTCTCCGACCAAATGCCAGGCTCGCTTCCCAATAAACGTGTCCCTGTGACGCCGCCACCTCTGCCACCCCTCTCCGCCCTTTTCCCTTCCAGCCGACCGGCCACCCCCCTCTCCACGCCGATCAACCCCTCTGTCGTCCTTAATTCGAGTCAAGATTACAAATTGATTCCGTAGCAGTCTGTGTATGAATCAGGCGTCACGTGTTCGGGACGCACCCCTCGCTCGTGCAACCTCCCCTCCGCCCCCATGCCCGCGCACGGGGTGCACGCGCGTACACCTACGCTAAATCTAAACCCGCCAGTGTACCCAGAGGGACGAGATTCTACCTACTACCCCGTTTCACACCCATACGCACAGTTTCGATCCAAACTTCCCTTTATCCGAATGTTTCCTCCGGGCTCGCTCGCGAGTCTCGGAATAATAGTCTCGCGATCGAGCTGGTCCTCGCGATTCGCTCGTCGTGTCGTCTAAACACACTCTCGAGGCTTCTTCCTGTCCTCTCCACATCGACGCTTCGATGAGGTTAAAGGAGAGTTTCGGGAAATCGTTTGGAAATTAGGTTGAAAGTTCTTCAGGATCTCTTCC
>NW_016910972.1:234954-249978 GCF_001483705.2 Eufriesea mexicana
TCTTCCGATTCTCAGTTCCTTCGTTCCTTTGCAACGACTCTGAGAGCGTTCCAAAGGGCTCTTACGGGGATGAATGTACCCTCTGGCGAAGAGATCTTAGTAGAGATCTCGAGTTCGAAAATTAGGTTGAAATTCGTTTAGGATTTTTTCTCTTCGAATTCTCAGCTTCTTGGTTCCTTTGCAGCGACTCGAAGCGAATTCCAGAGGGTTCTTTTACCCTTTGGTGAAGAAACCTCAGAAGAGATCTCCTGGAGATTGTCTATAAATTAGGTTGAATTTGTGTAGAAACGATTAGGCCCGATTCTCAGCTTCTTGGTTCTTTCGTTCCCTGAAAGCAGTCTGGAGGGTTCCACTAGGGGTGCGCGAACCCTTTGGCGAAGTTGTGAGAGAATTTCAGGAGATAGTTTGCAAATTTGTTTAGAAACTATTCGGTTTGGTGATTCTTTCTGTCCCCCGTTCTCATTTTCTTCGAATTTCCTTTGGAAAATTCGGATGGGTCAGCTCGCAGGAAGTAACGCGTGTTTTTGAGATCCCAATACGCGCGTATGATGGATGCCCCGAGCTATTATTACTTGCAGCCCCTTACGTGGCATTGTTACGGACCCCATAGAGCGATGGCCGAGGGGCAGGCAGCGAAAGGAGAGAACGATGCGTGTGGAAAATCGGCGCTACGTGACAAATCGTAATTGAACAATTTTAGTTTGACACGCGTGCTGATTGGACAGCGCCGAGTCTTGGATCACGGCGATCGACCTGCTCGTTGTTTCTTAATAAAGCAACACCCGAGTCCACGTCCTGCCACGTCTCCGTAGGTGCGTACGTACGTTAATCGAAGGGGTGGTAATCCGTGAACGATCTAGGGGTGGCTCCGATTAGCACGGGGAAGAAATTTAGACGCAATCCGCCGGATTTTATTTTCGACCAAGAGTACACGGTTTATAGTTAATTTTCGATCGTGATCCAGGATTTATCCGGATCTAGATTCGTAGGATTTATAACAATCCCATTTGCTAGAAAAGCGGAATACCATAATTATATACGCATAGACACACGGGGAATATATAAACTCCGAGCACTATGATTTAATTATGCGAAACTGTGCACCTTAAAATTATTTAATTTAATTTCTATGGGAATCGACACGAAAAACTCGCGAGTTAGACTCGTCATTGCTGTACCAGGGGGTAAATAGCCTAACCTGTTCTGTACCCAAAGGGAAAGTAAAGTAAAATTACTTGAAACGAATTATAGAAGCGTAAAATTGCGTTTTTCCATTTCGATTTTCTTGGCTAATTTAACGAGACCTTCTCGCGAAAAATCCGGCGGGTTTTACATCGGAATGGTGAAATTAAGGGCCAAGGACACGATATCAATCAAGTCCCTTCACCCTTAGTCTCGCGCAGCCCTTCGAGTTTCTAAATCACGAAGCAACGACATAAACTGGCGAGCAAGCGATGTTCGCGCTTCTGGCGGGCGTTAGGAGCCACCCCATAACGAAATGACCGTCGAAGACAATGTAATTCGGGGACGGCTCATCAAGCTCGAATGAGACAGACTCGGAATCCCTGGCACTATTACCTCATTAATGGACCTTCCTTCCATCGCTTTCCACGATATGGTAACCCTTCGCCGACCCTTTAATTCTGCTGCTAAGTCCTAAGTAAGGTCACCAGGCAATTTCCGGTAGCCATCTTGGCTAACAGCCGCTCCTGTATTTCCTGAACGTGTCTCCAGAATTCGTGGTACACGATCACGTTTCCTATGGACCGCCAGTGATTTCTGAACTCGAAGGGGTGGCTCTACTCGGTGTCTCGATAAAATCGATCATCGTTCCTTTCACTTATCAACCCCCTCGCGTCGCTTTTCTCTCCAGAACGTCGATTTTCTCTATAAAAATGTTAAAAAAGAATGGTGAAAATTCAAAGATTCGAAGATTCTTCGAATAGAAGGAATTCCATTATCTTTGAGATGAGGGAAGGAACGCTTTGAAATTTCGGGTCGATTTCTTTTTTCTCCCTATTTCGTAGCTTCGAGTAATCCTTGTTTTTCGGAATTTCCCATTCGCCTAGAGAAATATCGATGAAATCGGCGTGTCGTGTCGCTAATAGACTTGAACGGTAAAAGAGAGGAGAAAAAAATTGGAACACGACCAATAGAATTAATTGAATATCGGAGCAAATATTAATTAATTACATAGCGGCGAACTGTTTTTCGCAAAAAGTAATGACGGTAGAGACGATAATAATCCGTTTAATTGGCGCACCGACCAAATCCAGGCACAATGGGATTAATTTGAACCAACAGCACTGTTCGCAGCGGTGGCCGCGCCTCTCCACCACGCATGATTTATTTTATTAGAGTAGCTGCGCTTCAATCAAACAGGCTGGCCATCATTAGAATCGCAAAATGCGCCGTTCCGGAGACGCTAATGAGACACGGATTAGCGGTCGCGGATTTCAGTGAAAAAAAAAAAAGAAAAAAAAGGAAGAAAGGGAAAAAAAAAGAGGGCTATCCTTTCTGTCCGATGATGAAACGCGGAAATCGTACGTTTCCCACCCCCCTTTCCCCTTTGTTGCCCTTTTTCCCCTTTATTTTAAGTTCCGTTAGGGTCGGAAGGGCAGGAAATTGCAAGAACTTTCGCAAATTAACTTGGCGCTCGATAATTGATACGCTTGTGTCATTTGTCCCTCGTTTCTTTCGCGATCGATGGCATCGGGTCGCTACAGCCCCGATTTCTCGAATCACCACGGATATGGAATAGTTCCGCGCTGATTCCGAGACGGCCACTTTTCCACCGATGCGAGTGTTAATTCCGTTTTAACGCCCGTCTCCCTGTGCGGATCGAAACTACCTTCCTAAGACCGATGCATATTTCATGCTGTTTCGCAGCCTTCGTAGCAGCTTCGAAGACTCGCTCGATTTATAATTTAACGTCATCCCCCTGCCCGACTAATATCGATTGTCTGCCGCTGCTTTGACGAGTATCCGAACAAACGGAACCACCCCTTTTTCTCGCCGTTGCGTGCTTTTCCTCTTCGTAATTCTACCTGCTGATCGCCCGCGAAAAAATTCCCTATCCGGTGCTACGCTTCTTTCCCGATCGCTCCCGTCCGCGTTTGGAAATTAAAAAACGGAGGAAAAGAAGGGAAAGGAAGAGAAAAGAAAAGGAAACGCAAAGGGTTGTATTGGACGCAGAGAATTCGGATCATCGTTGCTTCGATGCCTTCTTCTTTTCAACGAGGCACCGCTTTCCTCCCTCGGCGAACAATCATGCGAGAGTTCACCCTCTCTAATTCCTTAAGCATCAACTTTCACCCTACAAGCCGCGGAACGCAAACATCGTGATTCTCGTACGGATTCCTGCCTCCGCGGAAAATTCAGATTGCTCGGTAAACACGGGCAAACCCACTGTCCCCTTTGTGCAGGGTTGTTCAAAGGAAAAAGAAGAATCGTCTGAACAGGATGACAAGAATCGCGGAGAGGATTACGGGAGCAGGCCTCTGAAGCGATTACGAGCGAGAGAAGATGGACTGTCGGCGAGGAGAGAGTGGCAAACATTTATCGAACGTTAGCCTCGTGGCTGGAAAACGAGCGCGCGTGTATGGTGCACAGGCTGCCTCATGGTGCCCCGCAGATAAACGTTTGTGTGCGCAAACATAACCAGAGGGGTAGACGCGGCAACCCCCGTGTGTCGTCGGTAGGAAAAAATTATTCCCATGACATACCTCGACGCGGTCTTTGTGCTTTTTGACGCGTTAATCGCATAGGCCGTGCACGGGGATGAATCGTCTATCGGGGATGAATTATCCGGGCTGGAAGGAGCAGAAAGAGAAGAGGAGCAGATGCGCGTGTCGTCCAAGTCTTGGAACACGCTCGTGGCCGTTCGATCGAAAATTTCCTACTCTTTCAACTTTCCCCCCCTCGCTCACCCTCTGCCAAACTTTCCAGAAATTTCTCCTCCCTCGAGTGCGACCCGTTCGATCGAAATCTCGTCGGTTACGAAGTAGCCCCTAAATTCTAAGAGGTCGGTCGTCCCTCCAAAATTAGGCAATGTTTATGAAATCTTAATAAACTAAAATTTAAAATTAAATCGTTCCACGTGGTCGCCATTTTTTTTACTGCAAACAATTCTATTCCCGAAGAACAGTTCCTTGCCAAAGTGACAGATTTAACGGATAGAAATAGGTTAAATTTAAGATTAAACCTATTACTTTGGCAAGGAACTTCTCTTCGGGAGCAGTATTGTTCCCGGTAGAAAATGGCGTCCACGTGGAACCAGCGTAAAGAATTTTGTCAATGGGAAAGGGTTCGACAGTTCAATGGCCCGTATAGCGATCCAGAACCGGTAATCCCGGTGGAAGTTGAGCAGATCAGGTGCATTTGGCAAACGCAGCCGATAATCTGTTTGCGCGAGGCTCTCGGAGCCTCTTGCTCGGCAGACACGTCGGCTGGACGCGTTTACACGGCCCTGCGAAACTAATTCCTCCTCTTTGAGGCTTCGTGGATAGTTGGGCGAAAGTTTAAGACGAGCCTGGCACACGACCCGGGGCTACGAGGCAGGCTGTCGAGGAGCGAAGGGAGAGAACCCTCGAAGGTTGACCAGCCTGAGCCATCTGTCGTTACGAGGGTGAACCAGAGCCACGTGTATGTGTGCGGGGGTGGAAGCCGCGTTTCCTGCAAGATGTATCGCTACTAGGGAAGAAGGGTTGCGAGGCGTTAAACGCTGTCGAGGGCTTTTATTTATTCGCTCCACGCGTCATTCCGATCTCACGCACCGATTAAAAATGCAAAACCGAGCACATAGGGAATAAACCAAACAGTGCTGGAAATCGTATTCCACCAGACCTCGCACCCTGCTCCTCGTTCGCGAATCACGAATCGTCTCCAGGGGTGGAATTTTTTAGTCCCTGGGTCCGTTAAGCGACGACAGGCGAGGGGGCAGCAGGGGTAGGAAAAGGGAAGAAAAAATGGAGATTGGGAGAAGAAGACTTCCGCGATGCTGCACTCGGACGATGCTGTCCCCGAGAGAAGGTTCGGCTCGTTCTTTGTGCGAATCGTTCACCTGATTTAACGCGCACACTGGCTCACCGGGGGAGTGATACCTGACAGATGTTTCGGGGATGTGCTTCTGCTTCCGCGAGAACGAGCCCCACTTTGAAGTAGCCGTGGTCTGGCTATTCCCGATTTCGGGACGGCTGTCGGATCCGAGATCGCGGATCGGGGAAACAGTGCAGCGCGTGGTTTCCTATCTTATTCTTGGGGAATGAACGTCTTACGCGTACCACAGTTCACTGTCTCAGTTGAGATGTATGAATATTTATTGCAGGAATTATAGGAAAGAAAAAGGGGAAAAAATTAAATACTATTGGTTTGAACTAAAGGAGTATATTTTTATGCAAACTGATATGGCGGCGAGGTCTGGCAAGGAACTGAACCGTCACGTTCACAACGCCTAAAAATTCCCATCTCCTAAAAAAGACAAAAATTAAAACAAATGCCGGTGCAGATCCCCGCCAGGCCGATGCCAGTTCAGGCTACGTGTTCATCGCCATTTCACATCAACATTTATTAATTACGCAGCAAAGATGTATGGAAATTATAGGACGTCTTCCTCGAAGCAGGTTAACCCTTTGACTACCACGTCGAAATCACATGTTTCGCTCAGAATGCCAAGGGGATGTACCCCGATAGACGCAAGATTTGTTTCAATATTTTTTCGATCGACGTTCTAACAAATATTTTTAATTGCTCAATGGGGCACGGTTATATTCAAAATACGCTAACTGTCCGTTTTCATTCAATTTTTACAATTGTAGTTTTACAAGTAGTTCAAGCACCCCGATCACCAATGACCACCGTGGCAGTCAAAATGTTAAGTTTCATTTGAAACAGTTTTCGCAATGGATTATAAGCTTCGAAAGGGACACCCTGTATGTATCCTAACGAGAAGTGTTCTTTCTTCAATTTCGAGCATAACCAATTATAATATCGAGAATTATCAATGACTATGTCATTCGGTGATCTCGATACGTCCGACGAATACAGAGATCAAAGAAGCTGTCAATGCTCGGGAGATTGATCTAGAACGAAGGTGGATAATCTGTTAATTATACAGGCGTGGCTGTATATGTATCTTACGGTAATCGATTCCTGCCTTATCGATATGAATTTCCTATTTTTCGCGGTATCGACTACCCCTGTGCTGTCTCGTCGTTTCGATAGAATCTTCCGACCTCGATCATCTGGAACGATGGATCGGGGAATTGTTGGGACCTCCAGGTCCCTTTTCCTTCCTTTCAGAGCGGAAAGATCGTTGAAGAGCGTGACGAAGCTTCGCTACGCGTGCTGGATCTTGGATTCTTCATGTGAACGTTGCGGTCCTGTAGTCACCTATTCTGATTTCGATTTCGTTCGAGCGAGATCGAGGTTGATCGAATCGTATGGTCTACAGTCACATTTCGGTTGGGAAAAGGAAAAGGGTTGCTCGAATAGGTGACTTATTCGAAGCAAGATCTCGAGCGATACTACCCCAAAAATCTCCGAAATTTCCGCAAGTTGGAGCAGACGTCGCTCCGAGAGTATCCAAAATTGTTAAACGAAACTTACCTCGTATGAAACCGGTATTCTTTCTCTTTATGCTTCATTTTGTTTCGTTTAAATCGGTCACCGGGTTTCAGAGATATCGCTGTTTAAAGTGGACCACCGTTTTTGACATTCTCTCTCCACCCTCGTCGCACGCGCGCAACTCTCGCTCACCCCGCGTCACTAACCTGCCGCAAGTTCCACGTCTGAGAGACGGTCAGGCACAGGGGTGGTGTCATTGCTCCTTTTTACCACTTACTGTAGCGTATACATTCGCTATACTCGATATTTCATCGAGAGTATCATATTCTGTCACTTTTATGCTCCTCGTCGATAGATTATGGTTAAAACATTCGCAATTTTCCTTACTGGTCGTCTATTAATGGTAATATAAATTATTTTCAATACGTAGTATCGCTGCGTTAATATCCCACCACTTTAATCCTTCGTAAGTAGCTTTATTCCACTTGACTCGTAATCAAGTACCAATTCGGAGACACCAATCTTGGAAACTTCCTAATCAACAACGTGTCCATGTTGGAATATCTCCAACAAATTTAATTGAAACAAAAATTGTATTTTCGTATATTTTAATACCCAAAAATTGCGAAGACCGGAATGAAAGAGGATACTCAGTGCAACTGGAATTCTTGAGGAGCGAAAAAGAACTATGAAGGATTCTGTTTACTAAGTTCAGGAACACACCGAAGATCTCGAGTCTCAATATTAATATTTAAGGATTGAATTAAAAAGTTGCATTCGTCCCTGAAGCAATTCGCGATTACGCGTTTTTAAAATTCCTCGCAGTTCTTCGTATCAAATTTTAACGTAACTGAGGGGAATTAAGACAACTATTCTTCGAGCAATTGCAACAGGAACGTCATCAAACGATTTACTCTCGATACGTGTATTTGAGAGATGAAAGAAAATACGAAATATGCAGAATCGCACATGTTCCATAATTCGAATATTTCCAATTCCTGGTTTCCCACTCACCAACGCAGACCTGGTTCGCCAACCGCGGCAGTTCACCAGCCACGGAAAAAATGGCAGAGTCCCCGATTCTGCCGGGAAAGTTGGCAGACATAAAATGTGGATTGGCAGCATTCGGGGTGCAAAGACAGAGGCCGGGAGCGGAGTGGTCGGGGCCCTAATTGGTAGTCACGGCTCGTCCCTAGCTATCGGCATTCTCGTACAACAGCACCGCGTAAACCGGTAATTCTATTGCGTATGAATCGCGAATGCCTGTGTTGCAGCTGCATCATCCTTTCTCTCGCGCGGGCCCCCTTCCTCGAAAGTTATATCGAGTAATCAGCGGCGCATTGTTTTACGAGCCGGTGAATCGGAACGACGATTGAAACGGCGATCACGACGCGCAATGGTCAACCAGACTAATCTGCCGGCCATAGAGAAATCGGCCGGCCAGAGTTTTTGGCCTCCAAGTGGCTGGCCGCCGGCCAAATCGTCGCGACTTTCGCCCGAAATTCTGCCCGAGTGCCTGTTTGAAAAATGTTTCATCGCGGAAGGGGCGGCAACCCCCTCCGCCCCTGTCGGGCGACTTTTTCGGCCCGACGACGAGCCGGCTGAACACCCTCAACAGGTGGTGTTTAAGTTTCTGGAATTTAATAAGCCGAGCCTGCTTCGTCGCCTCTTCCCGTTTCACGGATTTCGCAGGAATCGCGCGACCCTCCGGTGCTCTCGGATTATTGGCCGGAAGCTCGCAGTGCCTCCGCGAATCGCTGTCACCCCGTTCTTCTTCCACGCTCGCGTGTTTGTCCGTGGGTCGTTTAAGAATCCCGGAATCGTGGAAATACTACAGCGTTCCTCTCTCCGAATTATTTACGATCTACGCGGGGTTAAACGAGCTGGAAAGAGGATAAATAAATAAAGGAACGAAAGGGGAATAAAAAGGAAAAGAGGAATCGGTCCGAGGTAATCAGCGTTTTCATTGATCACCAGCGTCTGGCATGTCGAAGCGACGCGGTTCATACGTCGCGTAACGGTCATCCAGCAGGGGATTATTTTATTCCATTTTACTTTACGGCCACCATTTGTTTATCGGCCGCGGCACGGCGTCGATATTCACGCGAGATCGGAGCGTGCACGCGCGCGGGCAGCGCGCGACGCGCCGCGTCCAGTCGTCGGATCACTTTGAGGATATTTGTCGGATCGTTGGCCAGCGGCTCGTCTCGCCGTTGATTAGCGGTCGAATCAGTCGTAATTGTCTGTAACCGAAACAGAATTATCGACCGGCCACCCTTTCGGCCCCGGACCACCCCTACGCTTCCTGCAAGTCGTGCATCCCTGCGGTGTCGGCTGATAAAAAAGTCATTAAACCCTTGCCGCAATTATGGCGGAAAATACACGCGCTTCCTGGCCAGCGAGTTTTTCCACGGCTCTCGTTAGGACCACATTTATTCCGCTCCCTGTCCACCGGAGTTAATCTTCGGTGGTTGAAAATGGCACGGAAACGCGAATTCGAAATTACGCGTAAATATACGAAGCGAGCGGTACCCGTTTCTGGAATCACAAATCGAACGACACGAGAGAGAATCCTCGGAAGGAGGAATAGGTGATCGCGTTTGACATCGAAGGGTGACGAGGCACCCTTGGGCCAGCGAAGAATCCGCGACAGGATAGGTGGGGTAGGTCCGGCACAGGTGACGAGTCTCGCGGAAACACGCGAGTGGCTGGACAATTCGTTTAGCATCGGTCCGTGGAAACTTTATAATCACCCAGTACAGAGTCGCGGAGAGGCATCGCGAGGGTAGTTGGTGCCCGGAGGGTTGGTGGACGGTTTCAGCGCGAGGGAGCGGGCCGGCGGGGGTGTACTGGTCTGACCAGGGGCGGTGGGGACGGACACATATACCTACCCGTGTTAGCAACCCCATTGATCTGGCGGTGGACGCGGCAAAAACGAGCTGGAATAGAGGAAGGGTTGGGGGTTGGCGAACCGTGTGGGTGTGCTGGTGGGAGGTGGTCAGCCGAGAGATGAGGACGGGTAGTCGAGAGTGGGTGGCGGTTGAAAATTTGCGGAGTGCCGAGCTGCACTGGCAGTGTAACCTCTTCTCTTTCTAGCCCTCTTCGCGCGCTTTCTCTCTCGGCCGCCGCGTACCCTCTCGTTCCTCTTTATCTCTTTATATCTGGCCACGTCTCGCCGTCTCTCTCCTTCCATGCCACTCGCTGCCCGTTTCGCTCTTCGGACGCGAAGCTTTCGTTGGTCGTAGCCAGTGTGGCGGATCAGTGTGCCGCGTTACGGGTAACTATACCCATCTACCTACGTACACACGCGTGCACTCGCACGCCGCGCGGGCAGAGGGAGGCTACAACACAGGCCGACTCCAGCCTGCTGGAAACTGGTGCGGAGTGGCAACGGTGAAAACGCGGCCTACCCATTCGTCCTGTCGAGATTCGGTCGGTTTGTTGGCCCCGCGATATATGGATGGATTCTGCCAGCCTGTACTCTCTTGCTCTCTTCCCACACGCACACGCAAACAAGCGCGTACGCTCACGAAGCACACCCTCGCAGCTCTGTCTCCTCTCTCTTCGCTCGTGTCCGCCACGATATCAGCCTGGAGAGACTATCTATTTCACTGGGTTAGCGTTACGCTCTACGGCAGTGTGCTCTCCCTCGCTCTCTCTCACTCTCTCTCTCTCTTTCTCTCTCTCAATCTCTCCCTCTCTCTCTCTTGTCGGTCATCTCCGAGGGGACTGGTATACGCGATCTCGTACGTTGCTTCAGCAGTTAAACGTCGGGAGGTGTGCGGATCCATGGCCGCTTCGACCACCCGTTAAATGGATTCTCGATCGTTGCACGAACTTTGATCGCGCCGGATTTCAGCTGGTTCGAGAGATTGAAAGCCGAGAAGAATTCGGGCTCGGTGTAAATCGCGGATGCTCGTGGAATTCGAGAGCTCGTGCTGGGACAAAGTTTAATTACCTTATCTTGCCTCCAATTCGAGCGGTTTGCGTCACTGTGTGTCGAGTAGAGTTTCGAATTCGCACGCGAAACGCGCGCGATACTTTTCGGGATAGGTCTCGTTCAACCCGCTCCATTTTCCGCTCCTCTTTGTCCGCGAGAGTTTCGACTAGGTAGGAGTCCCGAGACACTTGTTGCTAAGGAAGTAATAATAATTCCAGGGAAAAAGAGAAATAACGTTTATTGCCGACGTTTCCGAAAGGATGCGCGCGCGCGCGCGCGAAACGAGCGAGATATTTCATCCGCTGATAAACAGCGATGCGTGGTCGGTGACACGGGGGAATTTTAAAGAGCGTTCCCGAATTTTTGTTCCCTCGCGTTCGCCACCTCCGCTGGTGGCAGCGAAGGTTATCAACTCCTTTCGATTAATTCTCGCAACGCTCGCGCTTGGAGCGCTCTAGCGCTCGCGCGCACGCGGCGAGTGAAATATTAATTTCCGCTCATTAGCGGAGAGTATTTCGCGAAACGGGCGCTCAGAAAAGGAGCACGCGTGAATTTTTAACCGGTTGGTCGAAAAATTCCTCTGGCCTGCCGAGTCGTTGGATGAAATTTGCAGTACCCTCTCCTGGCATCTGAAAAGTTATTCGCGTTTAATTTCCCGTGTCCGTGTTTAACAAAGAACGCGCGTTATTCGTCGTTAAAAAGCGTTCAGCATCGGACACATCTCGATTCGCGAAAGAAAATCGAATCGCCCCTTCATTATCCCTCAATTTCATCCACGCAAATGCGGTGGTGGAACAGCGCGTGGACGAGAGAAGCGGGCGGAGGAGGGTGGCGGAGGGTGGCAGAGGGTGGCGAAGGAAAATCAGCCGGATTGAAAAACTGATGGAATCGACTGGTGTCCATCGACGTGTGCTGGTCTGGGACACAGGTAAAGGGAACAAGCGGGAGAGAGAGCGAGAAAGGGACGGCTGACGAGAGGAAGAGAGAGGAGGACAGAGAGAAGGGACACGGGCTTGGTCGGTCGTATTATAAAAATCCACAAAATAACCGACGCGGTGGCCATTAGCGATGCTCTTTTAACCCTCGCCATTCAGTCTCGCCCTCGTGATGCGTGTAAATTTTCCAGCGGTGGTCGCTCTCTGGCTACATTTTTCGTCGAGTGCCACTGTGTGTATTGCGGACCCATAGCAACCTCCTACCCCTCGGCGAGCCGCGCGCACACCCCTCACCCATCCAAAGAACCCCCTCGAATCACCCTCCCGGTGGTAATCCGACTGGCTAGCCACTCGCGCCAACAAATACCCTCACCTTCGGCCACCCACTGCCACCACTACCGCCTCACCCCCTCGTCCACGCCACCCGACCGACCCCCTCTCGCCGCTAGCTGACCAACCCTCTCGCTCCAACCCCCGCGACTCCCATGCCTCGCCACCCACACCCTCCGGCTCCACACACTCCACTCTCGGCTTGCACACATCGTGCACGCGACTCATCCCATCCGTGACCCAACCCGCGGTACACTCTCTGGTGAACCACCCCCGACACCCCGAACACCGCGAAATGCGCGCCGTTGGCCTCGTACACGGGCCACCACACGTCGACGGGAAAATTTTTCACGGCTACTTCCGCCTCTCCAGAGGAGGCCAGCGCCGCCGCTAGATCGACCGGGATCCCGCGATCCGACGATCAACCTAACCTACTCTCTCCCTCTCTCTCTCTCTCACTCTCTTCCCACTCGCCCCCGGCCCCCCCGTATTCGATGGTCCCTGCACCAGCCAGGAACCAACCCCTCGCGCACACTAGCAGCCAGCCAGCCAGCCAGCCAGCCAGCCAGCGGGACACGATTTTCGTCGTAGCCTGTCTGACGTTGTTTGTTCGACGTCGTGCACGCTGTTTGCTGTTTTTTTCCCGTTCTTCCTCCCCCCGCCCCGTGCGAGATTGCTTCTCGTTCATTTTTCCAGCGGGACCCGGTTATGAATCGGGGATGGGAAGAGCGATCGGAGGAGGTTACGCGTAACGACTGCGCCACCCCCTTTCGTCCTTCGATGCCTCGGATTCTTCGGTGATTTTCGCGACGGACTCGCGAAATTTCCCCCAGCCCCGGAAACGCGCCGCGTCATCCCTTAAATATCCGAACGAGCGTATCCCGCGATGCAGACGCGACCATAATGGGTTAAAGTCCATCGACGTGGTCGGCTACGTGACGAGCGCGAGCATTAACTAAAAACCGAAGCGAGTGGTTCGCTCGGCGAACCCACGATGCAAACGATGGACGAGGGACGTCGGCGGGGTGGGACGGGGGTGCCAGAGGACCGTGACAGGTACTGCGTTGGACCTCGCTTTAACGTACAAACCGAGCACAGTGTGTACGTGTACACGAGACCGAGCGCACGCTGTTCGACGCTGCAAAATGCCGATCCGCGTTCATCATCCCCTCGCAGCCATCAATGATAGTCTGCCATAATTTCGCAGCCGGAGAAAGAGCCCTTAATTACAGTTGTCACTCGCGCGCTCCTTGCGCCTCGATGCTAATTAATTTCGCCAATGCGAATCACCATTTTCCACCGATTTTCCGACCATGCTTCCACCCACTCCAACAATTTCCTTCTTATTTCACCTTTCGTCGCGTCAAATTGGAAGTTCGTCGAATACTCTAGCGATTATTTTTCTGGGGATTATTTAATCCCTTCGGGAATACCGGGACACACGTATACGTGTAATTTGTTTAAAATTGTAATTATTACGAGTGAAAAGAAACTTCAAATCAATTGGAGAACTGTTCACCATGGAGTCCCTCAACCGGAGAGGTTAACGCTGTACTTGTCACGGTCAAACGACTTGTGAATTACAAGGCAGTGAAATATTAAAGAAACCGAATAACGAGATGCACTCAGAGATAGGTTACGCGTATATTGAAAGAAAAATCGCGAGAGGATAGTGTGTATATTCGCCGAATATCGAATGACATGTCTAAAAACTGTCAACCAGGCCCTGGTCTTCCCGCTAACGGCAAATCCAGTGAATAATAGGACTACAATATTTAATAGAAAAATTCCGAAGTGTAGTAATCGCTGATTCAGCCCTCAACCGGAGAGGTGAGCGCTATACTTGTCACTGTCAAATGACCGGTGAATGAAAAGACAGTGGAATATTAATGAAATAGAATAACGAGAGATACTGAGAGATAGATCACGCGTATATTGAAAGAAAAATCGCGAGACGATAGCGTGTATATTCGCCGAATATCGATTGACAGTTCTAAAAACTGTCAACCAGACCCCGATCTTCCCGAAAACGCGAAATCCAGCGAATAATAAGATTATAATATTTAATATAAAAATTCCGAGGTATAGTAATCGCTGATTTATCCGTCAACCTTGCAGGTTTCCTCTTTTTCCAAGCTCGTGCTCTCCTCCTCGATCAGTCATTTGGCATAACCTAGCCGAATGACGGCACGTATCACGTACGCAATCGCTGCTAGCCTAAACAGTCGTTCCACATTCAATCGACACGCGACCCATGCTAAACACTTTCGTTCTCGCAACGCGAAATTCCGAACGGCGAGCAAAAATGACGCGGTTCGTCGGATTAATAGGCATCGAGCGGCGACCATAAATACGGGATAGGCGAGTGGGGCGGATGATTCGTAGACGGATAACCGGTTTTTTGTTTTCGTTCAGCGGGAAATTAAAGTTTCATTTTGTTAACGCGACGAGAGGAGCCGCGACGGAATTAGAGATGAATAGCTGTGACAGGGCAACTCGTTCACCGACGATAACACATTGCGGCGACGAGTTGGTTCGTTGGCGCCTGTATCACGGTTTACGTTTTGCCGGTCTTCGCAGCTTCCATATCACACGGTTGTTTGTCTTCCCGTATCTCCTGCCCGCCGGAAAATTCTCGTTCGGGAAAGAAGCCGTTCGATCCTTCCCTCCCCACTTTCCTCTCCGTTCTTCGCGTTCCCGCGAGGAAAATCGCGATTATTCCAGGGAAAATCTCGACTCGGTTTCTGGCCGATAATTTCATCCGATAGGAACGCATTTGGTTTGAACCCGAGGCTGCTGCTTATTATCCATCGTTGTCCAGGTAGGCCTAGGTATGCCTCGCAGATTAGCATCCTACGTTTATGAAATAAAATCGAACGCATTCTCGAGCAAGTGTGATATTTACAGTCAAAATACGAGTTACTAATTTCCGTCGTTTTTCCTTCTATACATTAAGGCCCTGCTTAATGCGGGGCATACGTTCCAATAAGTTCCAGCGCTAAATAGAACAGCGTTAAATAATGGGGATAAGTGAAACGGAACAAAGAATAAGAAAATTTGTCAGTTCTCTTTTTGTTTCATTTTGTAACATTTGTTGTTAACCCTTTGCACTCGAGAGGTGACTCTCAGTCACCATTTAATCAGATTCTAAAGATCGACGTTAATTAATATATCAAATTTAAAATTACCTAACGATGTGTGGAATATCGAAGAAAAATATTTCTATATCTTAATTTGCATATGATTTCTCATTAA
>NW_016910972.1:250516-255023 GCF_001483705.2 Eufriesea mexicana
GGCAAATCCAGTGAATAATAGGACTACAATATTTAATAGAAAAATTCCGAAGTGTAGTAATCGCTGATTCAGCCCTCAACCGGAGAGGTGAGCGCTATACTTGTCACTGTCAAATGACCGGTGAATGAAAAGACAGTGGAATATTAATGAAATAGAATAACGAGAGATACTGAGAGATAGATCACGCGTATATTGAAAGAAAAATCGCGAGACGATAGCGTGTATATTCGCCGAATATCGATTGACAGTTCTAAAAACTGTCAACCAGACCCCGATCTTCCCGAAAACGCGAAATCCAGCGAATAATAAGATTATAATATTTAATATAAAAATTCCGAGGTATAGTAATCGCTGATTTATCCGTCAACCTTGCAGGTTTCCTCTTTTTCCAAGCTCGTGCTCTCCTCCTCGATCAGTCATTTGGCATAACCTAGCCGAATGACGGCACGTATCACGTACGCAATCGCTGCTAGCCTAAACAGTCGTTCCACATTCAATCGACACGCGACCCATGCTAAACACTTTCGTTCTCGCAACGCGAAATTCCGAACGGCGAGCAAAAATGACGCGGTTCGTCGGATTAATAGGCATCGAGCGGCGACCATAAATACGGGATAGGCGAGTGGGGCGGATGATTCGTAGACGGATAACCGGTTTTTTGTTTTCGTTCAGCGGGAAATTAAAGTTTCATTTTGTTAACGCGACGAGAGGAGCCGCGACGGAATTAGAGATGAATAGCTGTGACAGGGCAACTCGTTCACCGACGATAACACATTGCGGCGACGAGTTGGTTCGTTGGCGCCTGTATCACGGTTTACGTTTTGCCGGTCTTCGCAGCTTCCATATCACACGGTTGTTTGTCTTCCCGTATCTCCTGCCCGCCGGAAAATTCTCGTTCGGGAAAGAAGCCGTTCGATCCTTCCCTCCCCACTTTCCTTTCCGTTCTTCGCGTTCCCGCGAGGAAAATCGCGATTATTTCAGGGAAAATCTCGACTCGGTTTCTGGCCGATAATTTCATCCGATGGTTTGAACCCGAGGCTGCTGCTTATTATCCATCGTTGTCCAGGTAGGCCTAGGTATGCCTCGCAGATTAGCATCCTACGTTTATGAAATAAAATCGAACGCATTCTCGAGCAAGTGTGATATTTACAGTCAAAATACGAGTTACTAATTTCCGTCGTTTTTCCTTCTATACATTAAGGCCCTGCTTAATGCGGGGCATACGTTCCAATAAGTTCCAGCGCTAAATAGAACAGCGTTAAATAATGGGGATAAGTGAAACGGAACAAAGAATAAGAAAATTTGTCAGTTCTCTTTTTGTTTCATTTTGTAACATTTGTTGTTAACCCTTTGCACTCGAGAGGTGACTCTCAGTCACCATTTAATCAGATTCTAAAGATCGACGTTAATTAATATATCAAATTTAAAATTACCTAACGATGTGTGGAATATCGAAGAAAAATATTTCTATATCTTAATTTGCATATGATTTCTCATTAATCATTTTAAAAATATCGTCGACTCTATGATAGAAAGTCTTCGAATTACTATTTTTCTGTAACGAAAAAGTCGTCGAGTGCAAAGGGTTAAATAGTTTTTCATTACATCAATTATAGACTTATTTATTGCTAATAATATTATTTATTGCTAAAAAAGTTCGAGTAAAGATGTCATGCTTGTGACGAGGAAGGTTCTTCCTCATTTGATATTTTTTGTTTCTCTGTCACGAAGTCATGTAAAGTCGTTTAGCAATGACTCTTCGTTTTGCCTTTGAACTTTTATCAAAATTTAAATCATTTTGTACAAACTGATCCAAAATACTACCGCGTAATACCGAAACAGCGTTAAGCGGGGTCTTTCTGTACCATATTTTTCGACGACTCGTTACGTCCCAAGAAAAATGCGAATTTTTACTCTGCTCCCTGAGCTGATCGCATAAAAGGTGCGTATCAGTTGCGCCAATAGGTATCCAAGAAGCATTTCGCTAATTTCCCGAAATTTCGCTCGTATTTTCCAGGTTGCCTGGAAATAGAGGAGCCGCTACGAAGGAGCTGGAACGAGGCGGAACGGGAGAACGGCGTTTAAAGAAAATGGACGTAATTGACGGCGGTGAGCGAAGCCTCGTGCCGGTTCTCACGGCCAGCGACAGTTGTATCGGAAGGCAGCAACAAACTGCAGGCGAGGTATGTCGTATCGCGCTCCACCGACCGGTTAACCGGCAATTAGCCGATCTCGCTCGTAAATGTAAATTAGCGCCGGTGGGCCGAATCGGTGACCGAAAAAAGAGTAAATTATCGCGGCAGCTGAGCGGATGCCCCTAACACGTAGCTAGGAACCGGCCTTTTACCCCGCCGGACGGCCACATGACCGATTATCCCGACGCTTCTAAAATACCGTTTCGTCCACCGGCAATTTCGATCGCTCCGCCCCTGTCCAGAAAATTCCCCGTCCACGTTCTTTCGGTATAAGTCCAAAAGCGTTTGTGTGCGTTCGAATGGTTGGTAGACGTGGCTGATCGGTACCCGAAGTGGTCGAGATCCACGAGATTTCGATCCTCCTGAGCCAGCGCCGGAGCTGACGACACAGATTCCGCGCCGCTGATAAGCTTCCGGTCTCTCAGACGAGGAACACGCGAATGTTCCGGTGGAACCTTTATCCCGGGTATTTAGCACCGACCACAGTTCCAAAGTAGAAATAACGAACGTGGAAACCGTGTTTCGATGTTATTTTATAACGGTGTTTATATGATCTCGGTAACGTAATTAGTTCATTTCGACTCGTCGAAAATTTGGCAATTCTCGCTGTTAAATTTCCGCGAATTCTTCAAAATTCTTATTTCACGGATTTTCGTGCGAAATATCGCAACGATACGGAAGAATATTTATTTTCTATAATTTTCATATTCGGATGGGTTATCGGTGAGTTGGGACCGACGTTTAAACAAATTTTCAACGCGGAGAAGCGAATCGATGGACTGATCATTGGGATGATATTCGTTTTGCAGATAGGTAGAAGGGATTGTTTGTAGATTGGCGAAAATGCGAGTTTCGAACAGCGTCGGCGTTATTTCGAGTTACCCGTCGACCTTATGTCGCTTCCTCGCGGCCGTTTAATAATTCCCGGCAATGGCGGCGTTGGCTGGCAGCTGCGTAGTGAGATGCCGTTCTTAATTAGCGCACGTCTTAAACGTCTGTCTGGTACAAAGGGAGCAGAAGTTTCCAGGGCCAAGACTCGGGGTCGCGGTAATTCGAACAGGTGCGTTGCCAAACTTCGGAATTAATTCACGGTTTGATTCTCGCTCTTCCCCTTTGATGGTCACTGTCTCGGGGCACCCTTCGGGCTCTGCCTACCTATTAATTTCTGCACATTCTCGAGGAACCGCTCCATTCGTCGCGAGTATCGACCGAGGTACGAATCTTCTTCGTAGTCCAAATTCGGGGGAAAAAAGGTTTGATGAATGAAATTCACGCGAGGCTCGCAATTTTCTCGCACACACTTTTCCATGCTCTGGTCCCGCGGAATATTCGCGGAAGATTCGCGCGATTTTGAAAAACTCTGCTCGTACGCGCTT
The DNA here is from genome assembly GCF_001483705.2 of Eufriesea mexicana. NCBI lineage: Eukaryota > Metazoa > Arthropoda > Insecta > Hymenoptera > Apidae > Eufriesea > Eufriesea mexicana. Next base: position 254,088 of record NW_016910972.1, read on the forward strand.
GGAGAAGGACAGAGAGGGGAAAAAGGTCGCGCAGGAAGGACGTCGAGCGAAACCGCGAAAAGTTAATCGGACAGGAAGCGGTAAATTCCAATCGACCCCGTTGCCGCTTCGATCTTCGCTCGAATTCACGATTCAGGGAAAAATGGGAGAGGGTAGAACGGGGCGGGAACGGCGCGGAGTCGACGGACGGTGGAGATCAGAAAGCAATTAGAGCGTCCAACGCGATCATGGTAGCGAAGAGTGCTCGAGCCGCGTCAACACTACCGGCGGCGCAAATTGTAGCCCCGTCCCGAAAAAAATATGATACCCATCAAGCCACCGCGACGTTTTTATCGCCGGGGAAAAAATGTGCTGGCCGCGAGCGTGCTGCTCCGGCTCGTACGCTCATGCCAACGAATTTTCCGAGGCTTCGTTTTTTGTCACACACCGCGACTTCGCCGCTGCTAACGGCGACCGAAAAAAGGCAACGGACAAGTCGGAAAAGGAAAAAAAAAAGATGGGAGGGGGGAGGAAAAAGGGAAAAAAGAAAGGGAGGAAAAGCGAAAAAGGAACGAATCGAAAAAGGTGGAAAAAAGACGGGGGCGGAAAGGGGTGGCGGGGGTGGTGGGAAGACGGAGAGAGACGGAACGAGGAGCGAGCGAGAGGGAAGTATATAAAAAGAGAGAGAGAGGGTGAGAGAGGGAGAGAGAGGAAAAGAGAGAACTCGCTTGACGTCACGCACTGGTAACGGCGCTTTATCGAACTCTCATTACCGCCGGCAGGGAGGAGGCGGTGGTGTACGGGGGTGCTATAGGGGGTAGGTTTGGCGGAGAGTGTGTTTTTCGGCCTCGTGTGGTCGGCCGCCACTCCCTCGTTGCACACCAGCGTTCCACCCCCTTGCCTCTCGCATCCTTCCGCCCTTCTGCCTCGCCCGCGCCCCACCGCCCGCCCTCCTCC
>NW_016910972.1:255059-296848 GCF_001483705.2 Eufriesea mexicana
TCCCCCCCCCGCAGCCACCGCTAACCCTTTTTACCCCCCACCCTGCCCCCGCGCGACCCTTCGTCGCGTAAACTACCCCGCGCGCCTCTCCGTGCCACCCCACACGACCGCTGGACGCAATAATAAACAACCGCCGGTCGCTATGGCGACGCGTCCATCGCGCGCGAACAAAACACTGCGCCCTCTCTCTCTCGCTCTCACCCCCGTTACGCTTCCTCGCCCGTTTTCTCTCTTTTCACCCTCCGACGCCCTCTCTTTCCCGCTCTAGCGCGCTTCTTTCTCTCCCGCACGCCGCTACTACCGGCCACCTTCTTCCAATCCTCCTCCTCCACCTCCACCTCCACCTCCACCTCCTCACCCTCTCCCTCTCCCACCCCCCGACCGTGTGTGTACGCGCTATTCTTCTCTTTCTGTCTTTACCTCTGTACACCGCCATCCCCTTCGCAACTATTCACCCCCTTCTCTGTCCCACCTACGCCAACGGTTCGACCCTGTCTCTCTCTTTCTCTCCGGTTTCGTTGAACCGATACGCGCGCTAGCGCTGGTCCACGGGTTTGTCGCTCGCGCCGTTACATGCGTGCATGAGCCGTGCGACAAACCGGTCCTGGAATTACATTAAAACAATACCATTCGGGTGGTTAAGGTTTTGCGGGATGTTTGCCGTCCCCTTGTCCAGGGCTCGCGGATTTTTCCAGGCTGATTAACGTCCGCGGTTCACCGTGCTCGGCGGCGTCGCGCCGATGCGGGGCGTCGCTTGAAAAATTCCACGCTCCTTTTTTTACACTATTTTTTTTTTTTTTCCCTCCTCGTTCCCGTTTTCCTTCTCTCTCGACACCTCGCAGTCGATGCGCGATATTCGACTACCGCGACGTGTCATCGGCTGTGCCGTCTGCGGACCGGTGTTTACGAACGGCGCAATTTCGTCCCGGCCTCATTTCGCGCAATAATTGCAGCCGGCACTGCCACTCGGACGCTTTAGAAAAATTAATTAGCATTTTGTTTTAATATCGATGGCCAGTTTGTCACATCGCACCTCTCGGTGTCGTGTTTCTATGCCGGGCGGAATTTTATTGAAAATTCTTTTGGCCTCGAAAAATTATCGGTCCGGCGCCACTGGTAAACGAATCGCAATTAAATCAACAGATACGCGTTTACGTTTCGTCGGGCGATAAGTAAAATCTAGGTTGAAACTCGAAATTACACATCGTTCCCCGTTTTCTTCCCCCGTTCGTCACGAGAAAACTCGCGAGGAAATCGGGCGAGGATTAAAAATCGCGAGAGCGATGGTCGCGGCGTAATTATCGAGCCGTTGTTCGTTTGTTATAACGATACGCGCGCGCCAGGCCGTAATGGCGCGTGACGAAAAAGGGGTTGCACACCCCGTGTACGAAGGGCGATAAAAGTACCTCGGTGTCGCCATCTCTGAGCAGAGCCGCGAACATAGCTGCCGTTTTCCGGCAAGATCCGCACGAAAGAGCGCTGGAATATAAATACTTTTATTTATGCCATCTGTGTTTAAAAATTTAAATATCTCGAAAAACTCGGCCCCGAAATTACCCTCTACCCGTGTACTTATCGTTCGTTACTAATTCTCGCGCAATCATCGATCACGATTCGCGTCTTTCCCTCGTCAGACTATCTTCGTGGCGCAATTTTCGAAAGATACCCCAATCCCGAGACGCGCAACGTGTCTGACCACTCGTTACGCAATTACGGATGTGTAAGTACTTACCTCGGGTCATATTTTTCCGATGGTACCCGTTCCGAGCGAGATGAACTATCGACGAGATCTTGGCTCCGACTCCGATTCATTCCCCGACGAAATTTCCCCACGAATCCCGAGCCCCACTTCCACTCGCCACCCCCGTCGTCACCCCCGCCGACGATTCGTCAAAGGAATCGCGTAAAAACCAGGCGTCTTTAACGATTCCCGGTCTTCTTTGAAGCACCGCCATTCCCGATGTCTACTTTTAGTCCACCGACAAGGACCGTCTCTCTCTCTCTCTCTCTCTCTCTGCCCCACGGAACCGCTCGTTCTCGTCGCGTCCCGCAGTCTGCAGGCAACCACCGCCCTCCGAAACCGCAGCTCCCGCTCGGCCTCTACACCCTCGCCCGCCACGTCGCTACTAACCGTTCAGGAAATGTTTATTCTGCCCTTTTACCGGCCGTTCCAAAGGATTTTTGGATTTCCCTGCCGCCCGCAATCTGGAAGTCAACGACCGCCTCCTGAGCCACCCCCTTCCGAACTTTCTTCCAAGTCTTGGCTAAATTTGTCACCTTTCCTTCGCTTTGCTCCTTCGAATGAAAATATCGTCTTGGCTCGGGAAATTTATTCGATTAGGGAAAAATTCGTGTCGAGTCGAATTAAATAATTTCTCTATACTGTCTCGGTAGATAGGGGGTGGTTTAGTCCGTATACAGTCTACGGTTTATAGTTCGGATGGGACGACGGGTATTTTGAATTTTCGCCGTCGGGTCGATTGGAAATTGCAGGAAGATGGGGGAAGGAAAAAGCACGGCGAGGTTCTTCCGAGATCTTAGGCGGAATCGGAGCGAGAAGAACGAGGATGCGCCGGTGGGCTGGCCAGGCCACAGCGCCGCCCCTCGACTTACTTTTGCCATCTTGCCTCCGATTCTGCGGTTAGCCCCACTTCGACCAGAAAGCAGCCGCTTGTACCCGAGGCTGGCAAACTGGCCCCGCGGATCGACCGTGCACGATCGCGTGTGTCCGCGAAGCGACCATCTTCCGCTCGAGTTTTCACGAATTTCACGAAATTTCCGAGCCTTTACGCGCTCGAGGAGGCAAAGAATCGGGGGTGAAAGGATTCCGGGCGCGGAAATCGTCGCGAGTGTCGGGGAACGGATTTCGGTCGTCGAATTTGGCCAACGATTATTCCGTTTGCTCGTTATTTATTTATCTCGTATGGAATATAATTCGGATAATGGCTGGGCCGATGAGCTGCTGAAGCAGACAAACGCTGGCCGCATCGAGCTACTGGCACGGAACGGTATTCTGTTATTTTTTCTTTCATCGAATGCGCAGGAATTAACGCGGTTTCCCACCCCCTCCCCGCGCACTCTCTCCTCCGTGTCTCCGCGGAACGCGGTATTCGCCAAACGAATCGCTGGTCCACGCTGGATTGCCTTTAGTGTCGCGTCCGACTCGAAAAACCTCCGCATCGGGCGTAAATCCGGAAAAATCCCTAGCTGCTGCTGCGAGCACGGCCTGCGCGAAAATAGGGGAAAAAAAGGACCGGTTCGCCATGACATTGAACCCATTAGCGCGAAGGTATCCGAGGTCAGCCCTGGCGCGCAGCCGGGATCGGGAAGGAAAGAAGAAAATTCGGGGGGTTGGTTGTTCGCGCGTGGGGTTGCAGGCTGGCGCGCGCGCTCACGGCCATAATAATAATTTTTACAAGCCCGCGTGTAATCAAGGCTGCGTGTTACACATGTTCCGTCGGTGGCTGCCCCTACTCGGCCCACGTACTCGCCCCGTCGTCGTCGGCGTAGGGGTGGTCGCGGCACGTGGTAGGGGCGGCGGATCGCGGGAAGGGGGTGCGTGGCGGCCACGGAGGGGAGAGAGTTCTAGTTCCAGTGGGGCGGTCGTGCTCGTTAGAGCGAAACTACCCTCTACGGGATAGAGACGAGCGCCTACCCCTCGCGGGGGCGAGAGGCCGGCGACGAGGGAGGGGGCGGCGTAGTATTCACGCGGCACGGTTGCTGTTGGTGCTGTGCTGTTGTTGCTCCTTCTGCTCGTGCCCCGGTACCGTTCTTCGTGTATCGTTGTCCAATCGAGCGTACCGACGAACCGGTTTCGAAGCACGCGCGCCGCTCTCCACGCATGGTACGCCGAGCTTTTTCCTTTTTCCGATCGCCACGCACTACGCCGCCTCGTGACACGTGTCGTTGTTGTTGTTGTTGCTGCTGCTGTCACCGTTGCTGCGCGTACGGTCCGCTTGGATCACGCACCGAGGCGCAAGAAGGTACAGATCTCGCTAAGGAAGGTGTCCTACGTCCAAGCTTGGATCAAGTGACTTCGCGGAATGAGTGTCTCGTCGGTTACGACCGACGGTCGTGTCGTGAACATCGTGCCGATTGCGGGGCTGAAATCGGAGAATCTCCACGAACGGGACACGCTTTTCGTGCGTCGAAGCGCGTGCTCGTTTCGTTTTACCAGCATCGATCACCGCGTAACGCGAATCTCGTTTTTCCACGAATCCCGCCGCGTTGCGCGATCACGTTCGTTTCCTTTGACGACACGTGCTCCGGATTGCGTTTCCATTAGTCTCGTTATCATACACTGCTACCTTTCTGATCGAATATTTCCCGTTCCGTTCCGCGAGTCGACCGAGTATCAAAAATCCAAGTCCGTCGTGGCCAGGATCCAGCAGCCAGAGTGCCGGAGGACGCGTTTTCCAGACGGTTCCACGGTGTTGGAATCGCGCGTGTGTTCCTTCCACGCTTGCCGTATCGACGGCAAATCTAACTCGTTAACCGACTGCGGGCACGTGTTCGGTTTCCCTCGTACGAAACTAATGCCGATCGATAATGGAACCATTAATTATTGTCATTATTGTCACATGTCGTGCCGCGCTAATCCGGCCGTTGGAATGGACCGAGCGAGCGGTGCGCGTTGATCGTCGTATCGCGACGAAGATTCCGATTCCTCGGTGGAAAATTTTTCCCAGACATCGAATCTATATCGTCTTTTTCGCCCCGTCCGATAATTTCCGTGGAATCGGAATTTCTCCGATACCCGGACTCTCAAACGCCGAGAAGGTCTCGCAGCGCGGCTCTCGATCGGAATTAAATATCGGGTAAATTGTTCCCTTTAAAATAATCGAGCCACGGTGGAAACGGTAACTCGGGGAGAAGCGGACGATTAAAAAGAAAGTCGAGGAGGAATATTCCGTGGTTGGCCGGTCGCGCGCTGATCGAAGCGTGACGAGCGGTAATTGAATGTAGGTATGGCATTTGCATTGACAAGCTCCAACAGAGATAATTCGAATCTCGTCGAACGCAACGGTCCACACGGGCGTTAGGTCGTTTGTCAATACGACGACGGCCGTCCGGTTTCCACGTTTCCACCGTATCGCTGTTTGTCACCGTCTCGTCCACGATCGCTCGCCGCTGAATACCTCTACTTCTCTGCCAGCTCGCGCGATTCATTCCGCGGACCTCGTTGCTGTTATTCAAATAAGCGACAGACTGCAGGGGGTCACGATGGCGCCAGTTCCACCGTTCCGTCCTTTTCCATCCGTTTCGGTCATCCTAATACTCCTCGAAATCTCTGCGGCCACCGCGCTGCGGCTCTGCCATCCATCGTTCCGCGATTTCCCATCGACGCGGTCCCCTTCGCCACGCGACAATCTTACGCGAAACTCGCTCTATTCGCGTCTATTCGCGTCTATTCGCGTCTATTCGCCGAGGAACCGGTGGAACCCTGGAAGCAATCGGAGGGTTGGACGAGCAACGGTCGGAAAACGGGTTGCAGCGCGACAGAGACGGTTCCTTGGAAGTGTTCTCTCGATTCTTCGGCCGGTCGATCGAAAACAGCAGACACGACGGGTCGGTATACACCGCACCGACATACGCTACAATGGAGCTTCACTTTCGAAAATCAAACAGAGAGAACCGCCGGGCCGGCGCATCCTCGCAGCTGCACTGTTTGTACGAACGTGCAAACAATGGAACTACCCATTTCCTGTGCGAATATATCCTGACGATAGCTAGCCGGTCGCGGACTTGCCGCCAGGCAAACACGTACGATGACGCGCGCGGATTTCTGCTCGAAGGATCGATAGCTCGCTCCTCGATCTTCCACGCTTCTTCCACGTCCTCCACGTCCATCCGCTCTCCCGTCTCGCGTCCCCGATCTCCGTTACGCGCGCGTACGCTTCGCAGCTGGGATCTCTGATCGAAGATCCTCCGCATCGACGGACAGGGACGATCGCGGGGTCCCGGAATGGGGAGATTTTTCGTGGACGAGCGTCGCGACGCCCCGCGCGAGGTCACGAGTCCGTGGTAACACGGCGTCCCAAACCGCGAAACCCCGGAAACCGCTCGGCGAGGGTTTCGAGTTGCCGTGAAAAACACCAACGATCCCGCTAATCCGGCTCGAGAGCGGAGTTACGCGGCCGTTGGCGATATTAAATCGCGGGCCCTCGACCTCGTATCGGCGGGCGAACGAGTCGGGGTACGGGGTGGTTTGCCAGAAACTCTCTGGCAAACACCCGAGAACAATGATGATGACGCTCGGTCCGTCTCCTCATTAACTTTCGACTAATTAAACGCAACGGCGCTCGTTACGAGGCGAGACGACGGTGGCGCGAATTTTGGCGCAAAGCGAAAGAAAAAAGTCGCCGGTGAATCGTTGCCGGATCGATCGATCGATCGAAGCCCCGCTTCGTTCCGCTCCGCTCCGCCCCGCGAGCCGTCGGTCCGTCAGACGCACGCGAGCCACACCGCAAAAGGGTCGAAACCGAGGGGGGAAAGAGAGCCAGGAGCGAGAAGCGGAGGGACAGAGAGAGGCAGAGAGAGGGTTAGGGGTCCGGTGGGAGATAAAGCGATAAAGAGCAACGGAGGAGAAAGAGAAAGAGAGCCAGCCGGCGGAGAACGAGAGACGAAAAGAGCCGGCGAGCGAGAGACAGAGAGAAAGGGTGAGAGAGAGGCAGAGAGAGAGAGAGAGAGAGAGTGAGAGAGAGGAGAGAGCAGGGTCGTGCGACGAACGGAGACGAGCGACCGCGCGCGGAAGGAGTGGGGTTGCTCACGGGGTGTGAGAGGAACCAGGAAAGGGGAAAGGGATGCTGCGTGTGTTGGCATGGACCAGTGCGTCAACGGCTGTTGCCTCACACGAACCGCCGAAATTATAGTTAGTGGCCCCGACGGGTATTTCGAGAGACGACTCTGACTACCAAAACACGCCAGCCTCTGGGATTCTCTGCCGGCTCCTCCAGGATCCCCACGACTGCCTTCCGAGACTTCGTTCCAGGATTCTCGCACTCGTCGCAAACCGAGATCGATCGTTCGTCGCAGTGTGCCCACGTCTGTCGAGCCGTTTTGGATTTCGGTGTACGTGCTTTGGTGGATAGAACAGCTTGTCCCGCGCGTCAACTCCGTCCTTCCCGATCGTCGATCGCGATAACCCAGCGGGAAGATCTCGGCCAAGGGGAACCGTGGGTCTCTTAAAGATCGAGGATTCCATCCTCGCGAGGTTTCCTTCCAGCCAAGAGACAGTGTCCTCCAGTGGATAGTCCGTCGGTTGCTACTGTGAACACGGTCGGACAGTGAGTGCGATTCTTTCATTCAGTGAGAGCGCGATTCACCGACACGATCATCCGCTTACTCAAGAATCCTTCCGCGATCTCTCATCCGCGAATCGTCCAAATCACCCTAGCGACAGGAAGATCTCTCTCGGCCGAAACTTCGTCGCGCACACGCTCGCAGGAATTTCGAAAATCCGGTTTCGCCGATCTCGAGGGTCGCGCATTTGGCGCAGATCGCACTTGGCGTAAACGGTTCTAAGAATGGCCGAGAAATTCTGCCCGGAAGTGCGAACACGGCACTAGCCCAGCAAGAGATTTGAATGCGAAGTTAAGCGGGAATCTTATCCGTCGCCGCGTCGTTCTTTCCGAAGGGTCGTAAGATTCTTCTCCCCTCGATCTTCCGCCTCTGCCTCGTTTTCCGATGTCGTCTCCCGTTCGTCCAACCGATAATCCGATACCCGTGATCGTCGCCTCGTCGAATTCTTTCGCGAACCTTCTCGCACGCGTCGCGAAGACTCGCGAGCGGGGAGGTCCGAGGACACGCTCTGCCCGCCTCGCGACGATCGCTCGCGAATCGCGTAATCGCCGATCGCTCGTTACCGTAGGCTTTGGTTCGGTAGACCGCGACAGTCTGGAACCGTAGGACGTTGATTAGCAACGGCGTCCGAGTGTCCGAAGGACTCGGAATCCTCCTCGTGGCCGGTGCCTGACGCGCGAGCCTTCGATCCTGGCGGCTGGCACTGACAGAACAACGTGGTAACGTGCCACGTGCACTTTGACACGCGGTTGTTACGTGCGTAGGGGTTGGATATCCATGTGGCGTGTGGGGGTTGCCTACCGGCGGGCGTTCTTTTTCCCCTATTTTTTCCGTCCCCACCACCGGCCCGGTCCAACCCCTCCTGGAACCACCTGGATCCGGTGTGTCAGCCCCGGTGACGTGCGCAAAAATTACTGAATGAACGGTGACGTCACCGGCCGGCCCGCGTGAAAAGTGTGCGAGTCGTTCCTGTCCGTGTCAACCTCTCGTTCCGTCTCCTTCTCACCCTCTCTTCCTCTTCCTCTCGCGCTCCCTTTTTCCGTCCCACCTTCCCGTCTCGCGTTCCATCGGCCGCGGCGCGATCAGCTCGCCGGCTATCGCTTCGTTTCGAGGCCCGATCGAGCCGATTAAAGGGCTCCGCCAGCGAGATAAAGGCCCCTGCGAGCCGTCGTTAAATGGATTAGAAGCGGAAGGGTTGGTCGCACCGGCGACGGCACTCCACCCGCCGTCGTCCCTGCCTCGAGACTCTCCTGGGACCAACCCTTTCCCTCTGTCTCGCTCCACCAGGTTTTCACCCCACTTCCGGTAGACAGGTTCCCGATCTCGCGTCTCCCGACGCCTCTCTTCGCATCTCACCGTGCGTCCATTTTCTTTTACAGGTTGCAGGTAAAATCGGCGGATCCGCGGTGGTACCCTGTGTCTCAGAGGACCGATGGTCTCGTCAGCCGGAAGATTCCCTCGCGCGGTAACCTACTCGCGAACGTCGTAAAATTCGCCTAAGCTCCTCTACGTCTCGACGTTATCCTGACTCCGACACCCGGAAGAATCCCGACAGAAGATTCTCGATCTACGTCGTATTCGTCACCGCGAAGAGACTCGCGCCAGCAATCTCGAAGATCCCGTAAAACGTTCTCCAAGATCATCCGTGTGGTTCTAAATTGGCAGCTCGGAGAGGACTGCTCGGAAGCGAGGCTGCGCGAAAGTAAGGGAGGAAGGCATCGTCGAGCGTCGGACAGCGCGATGTCGGGCCGCGAAGCCTGACCCAGGAAGGGGTGAACCCGGTGAGGATCCTCGGCAGAGCAGAGAAGTTCCAGCAGTGAACCGAATGGAAGGATGTATCATCCGGCGTTCTGACTGCCTATGGATATATTCGGCCGTTGCAACGGCGGCGGTGGCGGAAGCACGGTATCCGGAAGCGGCGCTGGCTCGGTGAGGGGGTCCAGCAACGAGTCCAGCTGTGGAACAGGCACTGCTGCCGGCGAGAGCGGCGGAACCAGCGACAGGATGCAGTTGACAGGAGCCTCGGCTCCTGGCGCTGCCGCCTCGCCGGAGTCGGGCGTTTCTCCTTTGACCGATGCCTACACCAAGATGACCAGCGACATCCTGGCGGAGAGGACCTTGGGAGACTTCGTCAGCGAGCATCCCGGGGAGCTCGTGAGGACAGGTGAGTTTTTCACGTCGATAAAGTCAGACGCGTGGCTCGATCTCGGTTCGGGATTAGCAATTTTCTTCGTGGATTATCGATTAACTCTTTGGGGCACGCTGAGGATCTAAAGTGTCCCACGCGGTAGAAATATACCGATTTCGTTTCATTCGAAACGCGAGAAAATTTTATCATCCGACATCCCGTGCCGCAAAGAGTTAACCTCGTGATCGGAGAACGGTTGGACGATACTGACGTGTCTGGCTTGGCCAGGTTTCTGATTTAGATGCGAGGTTAGGTGTATCTGGTTCCGTTCCAGGGTCGCCTCACCTGGTCTGCAGCGTGTTGCCAGCGCACTGGAGGTCGAACAAGACCCTGCCAGTGGCCTTCAAGGTGGTGGCCCTCGGCGAGGTCGGCGATGGCACTTTGGTCACCGTTCGTGCTGGTAACGACGAGAACTGCTGTGCCGAGCTGAGGAACTCGACCGCTCTGATGAAGAACCAGGTGGCCAAGTTCAACGATTTGAGGTTCGTCGGAAGAAGCGGCAGAGGTGAGTGTTCGATTTAACCCCGTTAACGCGAAACTTCCCGTACCCGGTGGATGCTAACCTCGTTCGCGAGGATATTTCGCGGCAGCGACAAGTCCGAAACTCGAGAAATTAGCTCGCGACATTTCCACCCCTTTCTTGCCCCTTTCATTCACGGAACTGGAAAGTTGTGGATGACGCGGCGTTGACGGGCCGCGTTGCGGAAGAAAACGGGGTTGGGCTCGTGGCGGGAAGCAGCGTCAAAGAATTCGGCCGCGTAGTAAGGGTAGGTCGCGGACGTCTTCGAGGCACCCTCGTTTTTCCTCGAGGAAAAGAGTCCTCCGGTAAGCCCCGCGACGACCTCGAAATTGGACGTTTCGCAGGGGTTGCCGAGTCGTTGATTGGTGTGCCAGCCGAACTCGAGGAGACGACGACGTCTTTGGGGTGGGTAATGGGTTTTATTTGTCCGCACCACCGCCGAGCAACCTCCTCTTTACTTTCCTTCTTCGCAGTCTCGCCTCGAGAACAGGCTCGTTTCGCGAGCAAACGACGCGGGAAGGGGCGAAAAGAGCCGACGCCCCTGGAAACAGGGACGGCCGATATTAATTGAGGTTTCACTTGGATTTTAATTAACGTTATTAGGGTTGTTTCCCGCCTGCCGAACAGCTAACTCCTTCTGACCTACTTCGTGGGATCTCTGGCGGGGAGCTGCTCGCATCCGATTTTTTTTCGGAATTTCTTCCTAACCCTCGGGATTATCGATGGCCGACGGTATCGCAGTTTAACCGCCTTCTACTTTGTATCGGAGTTGTTACGCCGTTACGAAGGCCGGGATAGTTTCGGAGCAGGAATTAGGGTCGCGAGGACGGGTAGTCGGGGCGTTGGAAACCAATGAAATACCCGAATTTTCTATCCGACAACGAGGGGGCGAATCCACCCTCGAGCTCACGGAAGCGCGTCAGTCATTTGTCTGGGATTAGCTCTCAATTGTTTTCGTCGAGCGCGGAATTAACATAAGCTAGGATGAAGAATGTAAGAGAAGTGTCTCTCGTCAGGATTCCTGCGACTCCCTGGCTCCTTGAATATTCCCTGGGAGAACCGATGCGCTCCGAACACTCCAGCGAATCCCTAATGATCCTACCGTTTGTCGAACTCGAAAACATTCCTCTGGATGCATGTGACGGAGACGCGGTGTTTCGCCCCGTTTCCGGGACCACTGTCGCCCCTGTCGAAGCAAAACGCCCGAAAAATCCTCCTCCCCGACAACTCTCCACAGCCTTGAATTATAGATCACGCGCGCTGGATCGTTTAAAATTACGCGAACCGGGTACGAGATCTCTCGAAATCCCGTCGCTAGACAAGATACATAGCTTTATTCGCGAGTGCAAAGTTGAAGGGTGCCCGTCTGCTCGCAGGGCTGAAACTATAAGCGCCCAAATGATCTATCTCGTTACAGAGCTTAGGGTTAAAGGGGGTGGAAACGATCCAGACCTTGCCGCGATGGAGCTGGCATTACAGACGAACGTGCGTCAACCGAGTCATAGCTTATCACCGATATCGCAAGATCCTCCACTCCCTTCGAGCCCCGAAAATGATCAATTTCCCGAAAAACGCGAGCGCTATCGACGATTCGTTCTTTGACCCATAATTTCCATTACCAGGCGAGCATCGTTTCCCCATCGATCGAACACATTTTTGGCAGAACGGTGATTTTCGAAGAAAGGCGACCGGTTTTCCGTGATGGCAGTTCATCCTGACCATAATCAATTCGATATCAGCGTATAACAGCGCATTTGCGATTCGTTTGGGGAAAATTGAAATTAATTAGTTAGCTCGACAACGGCCCCGCAACCATCCATACCGCTCGCGCGTACACCTACCGGCTCGCGTGTTCCCTGAGAATCGTACGATAACGAGCATTATCAGCAAATCGATCCCGACGCACTTCCGCTCGTCTCCCTTTTTTCACACGCGCCTCGTGTCAATTCAGTTTCATCCCTTAACCTTCGTCGTGCTCCATCTATCGATAGCTGCGCGTGAATCCCGCTCGAACGATATCTCAAAATCCTCGAAATCGTTAAAATCGTTAGAATCGTTGGAACCCCGTGACAGGGTATTCTCGAAGGGGTTGACGACAGTCATCGTTGAATTGGATTCGCGAAATTGGAACGAATTTCGAAACGCGATCGATTCTCCAGCCTAATCGGCGTAAAATTTTCTAATCTCCCAGGGACGTGTAATTTCGCGTTCTTGCAGCTGCAAATAACTCGTCCCCCAAATTGCGGGGCAAGTAGCGGTAAACGAGCAGCTTGGAAAATCGAAGGAGGAAGAAAGAATTGGTCTTCGAGAGTGGAAAGACGCGAGGGGGAAGCAGAGGGTGGGTCGGGGGTGACCTTTAATGGTTGCGCGGCGACTGGCACCAAGGGTGATACCTACGTGTGCCGAGTTGCCGGTGAAACCTCGACTCTAGCATTGGGTGAAAAGCCTGGCCGGGGTTAGGCCATGGAGGATGCCGTGACTTGCAACAAACTGACGGGATCCCCGTTGGAAAACGAGAAGCTCGCGTGGTGAACCACCGTGTGGCCACGCTCGACACTCGCCATTATTCCCCCGATACTTTCTCCCTTTCTTTTCTGCCTTTCGTCGGGGCTAATCTTACGGTCGTGGAAACGAAGAAGTTTAACCGCTCGCGAGATCCCTTCGCTCCGTTCACGGCGGAGCATTTACGAGCGAAATTACGCGAGTTATTTATCTTCGCCGGCTGATCGGGGGGCTCGAAATGGCCTGGCCAATTCCCGCATTAATATTAGCCGGTTTTTTCCAGGGAAATGTCGGTATTCGAGGAGCGATTAGATAGCGTGACACGGGTCGCGCGAACGTACAGAGGATAACAGTGATTCGCTTTTAGAATCGCGTTGGGAAGGGTGGGATAGAAAAAACCACGCGATCAGCGATCCAGCCGGGGTGAGAAACGACGAGGGCGAGAGAAAGAGTGAAAGAGGGTGCACGTGGAATTGCGGTGAACCTCTGCGTGTGCAACCACCGTGTTCTGCGTGGCGTCGCTTTTTTTTAACTCAACATTGTCCCCTCTTTAACCGACGTTTTATCGAAACATCGCGAAATTCAGCCAATCGACGAACCGCTGCCTCGTTATTCCGACGAGGGTAGAAGTATTCGAGAATTCCGCGCGAAATGATAATAAGATTGAACGATGATCGAGACGGAAATTGAAGGAAAGTTTTACGAGCCACGTCGCTCGTAGCGAGGGTTGTTTTTCGTCGTTACGTGCCTAATAGGCTTTTTAACATAACCGGTGGCAACCACCCCATGGGTCGGCCGCGTTGGCTGGCCACCGTCACCGTCAACGACGCCCTCGATACATTACCGACGGTTAATTCGGTTACCAGCGAGTTTCGGTCGGCCAGCCACGCTCGCGAACTTCCGTTTCAATCTGGCACGATTAAAAAGAATCCCACGCAACGATTTTCACCCCCTTCTGTCCTGCTGTTCCAGGCAAGAGCTTCACGCTGACCATCACCGTGTCCACCACGCCGCCGCAGGTCGCCACGTACACCAAGGCCATTAAAGTAACCGTGGACGGGCCGCGGGAACCGCGATCCAAGACCAGTGAGTATCACTGTAAGCATTGCTATTCCTATTTATTATTTTAATTACACCTCACACTAGCGATCTATAGCCGTCGGCTCGCTCCTCCGCGATTCCCGTCTCTGGCCCTCGGGATCTTTAACCACTCGCGCTGGCAAGAAATTCACGGACGCGTGTGTCGGAACGGTCAACTGTAACCCGTTGGGAGGTGTCACGACGTTGGTATACCCTTACGACGGCGCGTGGCACGTCTTTCCAGCGCGAGTGGTTAATCCGCGCCCCGAATCGAACCGAAATTTTTCCAACCGCGAAATTTTCCAGGCCTCGATCTCGTCGGTATCCAAACTCGCGGCGATTCCTCGAAATTCCGGCGATTCTACACCGGGTGTGATTTGCGAGCATCGCGACGCGATTCGAGGACTGCGTGCGTCGGGAAAAAGTGTCGCGAGGGGCCGGTGCAGGTCGCGTAACTCGCGCCGGCGGAGGCGTCGAAAGCCGCAAGTTCGGAATGGCCCGGAGCGCTCGTGCGGTTCGCTCGCCGGGCTAAGTTTCGCGCAATTGCCATTATTTATAACCGCGGCCGGCCGCCATAACATTGATAAAGGGCTGCGGCGTTTAGCCGCGGAGATATTGCGCGACGCCTCCGAAGTTTGCCGTCTAGCTGCAGCGAGGAGAGGAGCTGCCCACCGTCTCCTCCTCGAATACACCGCTGCCTTCCAGACGCACAATTACCCCCCTAGCCGTCGGTTATTTCGCGGCGACGTGTGTCGACGGGCTCTGCTGCTTCTCGCCAGCGTCTCCCGGCCTCGGTTACCGAGCGAATCGAGGCGGTATTATGTCGGGGAATCGAAATTTACCGTCCCCTCATCCCGCTGTTTGTAAATCCACGACAAGACGCGCGATCGAGCTAGTGGAAGAGGAAGTGGTTCTCGGGCTTCGACGGACGTTTCCTTCGAAATTAATCGACCAGTGCCAGAGAAAAACCCAGACTTTGCCGTTTCCCTTGCAACCTTATATATCCTCGTCTTCCTAGACGAACAATCCCGATGGATTCCGATTTTCCGCGTTTTCTCTGCGAAAATTCCCTGATTTGTATCGGAGAGGCGGAGCAATGATCCTTGAAAGTCGAAAATAGACTCGGTTCGTAGCTGTCTACCCGAGACCACCCACGAGAAGTTGGCCGTAAAATGGTGGATCGCGAAGTGCAAGCGACGGTTATGAAAAATTTATTCCTACGGTGTAAAGCGGAACCCGGGTCGGATCAATTTTATTTACGGGAATGGCGTGCCGGGGAATACCACGAAAGAGGCGGCGCGTTGCATCTGCTGGAAACAAATGTTTTCGCCGGGATAAAGGGATCCAGTGAAAGGGACGCGGCGCGAGATAAAAGGGTTACGTGTTGCGGGTGGTCGATCGGCGTTTCTTTAAACCCACCGCTTCCTCGTCTTTGACACGCTCCCTAATTTTATTACGCCTACATCCTCGGAGCCGTACCTTGCCACGAGTCCGGGGACACGTCGGATCTCTCTGCTTCCGTTTCCTCGCGACCGAGTCGCGGACGTCACCGGACACTCGGATTTAATCTCACCCGGTGGATACCAGTGGAGGAAGGAACGAAAGCAGCGACGACCGCCGATGATGGCCGGCGAGTGCCGGTTTCTGCCATTCTCAAAGGGTGATAAACAAGTTTCGTAGCCGAGCCGTGAATCATTGGACCCTTCTTTCGCTCGACCAGCGATAAATCAGCCCTATGAATTCTATTCCGGAGGAACGGGGTTCTGGAAGGAAGAGCAGATCCGATGGCGGAACGAACGCGCCTCATTCGAACTCGAGCGGGTGCCGCTCGAGGGTCGTAATTAATTAAACAAGCAATTCATTACACATTCTACCCTCGTCCCATAGCCAAAGGTGGCCGCCACAGAAAGAGGATGCAGGGCTAAGGAAATTGATCGAGAGCGCGAGGAGGAGGACGACGAGACGGCGAGGGAGAAAGAGAGCCGGTGGCGCGAAGGACGCCTCTGGCGGAAGTTGGAAACCCGAAATCCCGAGTTGCACACACACCTTTTCAGCCGAGCGATCCGCTTTTGTTAGAAAATAGCACGAAATGGCCGGCCCCCGTGTCGTCTCCGGCGTGTCGAGAGGGTCGATCGGGGGCGACGGAACGAAATGAGGAGCTGTCGCTGCCAGCTGCTAACTCTCGAGAAATTCCCTGGCAGTCACCGGTCCGCGCGCGTAAAGGGGTGTCCAATGAAATCGATAGTAACGAGTCCGGAGAAGGTCCGAGTCACTTGCGAAATCCCCGGCGAAAAATCTGTTGCGGTGCTGATCGCTTTGAAGTGGCCGCCGCTACCAGGCGAGGCTGACTCCGTGATAGGTGAGGGTTGATTGGTCCCTTTGCACTCCGAGGTGTTTGGTCTCGGGTTAGATGGCCGGTGATCGGTTTAAAAACCAGCGTAATTAGAAGCTAGACCGACTTCCCTTCGAGAACACCGTCTTACTCGCGGCTCGTGGTCCCGAGCTGGAAAAATAAATTTCCCTCGTCGCGTCAGGCTTTTCCCCGCTCGCGTTGTAGATTCGAGGTTAAAACCTCTCTCTGCACTCGTATTAGGTGACATGGTAATTTTAATTGCGAAGAATAAGGGCTACGATACGTGGGCGTATCGTTGGGGGGCGTTGGAACTCGGATTGAGGACGTTATAGGCCGATTAATCTTCTGTAATACATTTCGGAACCTCTTCCGTACACCATACAAGTTCTGCAAGTAGGCTACGTCGGAAAATACAATAACTATGAATCGTCGGGGAAGAATAAGAACTGCCTTCGTACAGGTGCTTATATATTCCTACTTTTTGGAGGGGTGAAAATGACCATTGGTCCTTAGTCAAGGTAGGAACGAGTAGGATGTTTCGAACTCTGACTTTGGTCTGCCTTTATCAGCTGGGTCCTTTCGTCCAACAACGGTGGTAAATGATAAATATGATTTATCGCGAACAAACTTCTTCTAAACTTGCGACTTTCACGCTGACTATCTCTTAGAGAACTTCTCTTTCGTATTTCTCCCCGCACCCTTATTTAACCCTTTCGCGGCAAGGCGCACAAATATGAATTGCTCGGTGCGACAGCGTTAGAGAATTATACTCGATTATGTGAAAAAATCTGTGCTTAAGAAGCGTGTGCTTAATGAGCATTATTGGGTAGTTACCAATAACAATGCGCGGCGCCTGACAGTATTCTTCCCTCGGAGAGTGAGTCTCTGGACGAGCGTCTAAAGGCGCTGTTCGTTCGAGGGAGCAAGTATGGCTGCCTGCATACAGGCGCTGTTCGCAGCGAAGGGGTTGAACCTTGCACTCTGGCTTCTTCATGCTCTTTTTCAGTCACGCATTTCTCTCAGCCTCGCCCTCGGTGCGTCACCTAAACACCCTAAACATTCAGATGCATTTAGCTCTTCAATCGTATGCGATACTACCATAAATATCTCGCTCATGGGATCCTTCACACGGCCACTCGTCCTCCCGCACGCACTACAGATAAATCCCCCATTTTCGAGGAACGGTCCAAGCATTCCCATGCACTCCACGGTCATATCTATGCAGAAGCTACTGTCACAGACGGTGACCTTATACCCCAATCACGCCACACTCAAAATTCTCACAATTATAGTCCGATGTCTGGAACCATGTTAATCCTTTCGCTACTACAGGTGACTATGGTCACCGGCCATAAAAATTGAGTAAGAAATTGAGACAGGTGTTATCGTTCCTCTTGGCTCTCTTCGCAAAGAATTGCCAGCTCTATTGCGATGGTCAGTTTTTCCTTTCCTTTTCTTCTTCGAAAGATTTGCGTCGAAAGACCGAATGCTAAAGATAACCCTAACGTAACGTTACCATCTTTGACACGTTGCTTCGTCCACGAGAGAGACTTCGCAGTGACGCCCACCGCAGCGAAAGGGTTAACAGTAATAGCAATTATTGCGTACTAATCTCGTCGATCGTTCGTCACCGCGGGTTAAAAAATAGAATTCGAAAGATTAACGCGAAACCAAAACCACTGAGAGTCAAAGGAGAATAAACGCTTGACAGGCGACAGCTGTCAGCTATTTTGTATCGATTCCAAACTTCAATCGGAGACCACTCAACCACTTGCGCTGGAAAGACGTGCCACGCACGTCGTACTGCTTTTGTCGCAACGCAGAATCGCCAACGACGTGGTACACGCGTCGTCAATTGTCACAGAAACACTGGACCGCTCTGGCACATTTCTGTGAATTTCTTGCCAGCGCAAATGGTTAAGAGAAGAGTAATAATGTACTACGTCGTCTTTCAACAGTTCACGCTTCGGATTCGTCTGTCGCGCGTTTTAAATCGGAAAGGAAGAATCGGACGGGAGTAGCGAGCTGGCCGAGTAGATCCCCGCGACGCTACGCGAGAGCTGGCCAACCTTGGACATAAGGAAGTCGTCGGCAAATTTCTTCGTGCTCGGGGCGAAACGCGCGAGAACGGTCGGTCGTTTAACGATAGATCTCGTTAGTCCTGGTCCCTGTTCCGGCGTCGCGCCCCCATTGTGTCCCCGGGATCGAGCAGCGTACCCTATTCAGCAAACCGGCGGGAATTTCGGGTTGCCGAGTTAGAATTAGGGCTTCGATTGGATTATCAGAACGACGTGGGGGTCTCTCTCTGTCTCTCTCTCTCTCTCTCTCTAGCTCTCTCTACTCCCTCCTGGCTTTGGTCTCCAGTGCCTTCTCCCGTGGCGCGGTGTTGGTTCGTAGATTTCGACGGTTCACGTAGGAAAGCCAGGTCCACGTGTGGGGCAGACTGGCCTAGCCTAACCTGACCGGGGTGGCCAGCGGCAGCCTCGTCAGATAGGACACGCTCGCCTGTTGGGACGTCTTTAATTGGGTTGGCGACACCGTACCCGGGAAATAAAATGAATCGCTGCCTCGACGTGTCTCTTCTCCGTTCTCTCTTCCCTGTATTCGGTTTTGCCCGTTCGAAACTGCGAGCTCGCACCGTGCAAGATGATCAGCCAGTGCGAGGACCGGTTGCCCGGGGAAATAAAAGCCGCCGATGAACGAGAATGGAGGGACCTCCGAGCGGGGTTGTAGGCGCGATCGAAAACCAGCTCTCCGGAGAGTTTCGAGGTGGTCGGGTTTCAGCTGCAAACGGAATTCTGCGGACACGTCGAAGCGCGCGATCTGAAGGAAATTCCGGGGGCTATCGATGGCCGCTGGTAATTCCGCTCGGAGCCAATTGCCGAATTTCGTTAGCGTCGCGGAGGGCAGGCTTTTTCCAAGGACTACGCCGGCTAATCCAATCGTTTCTCACGATTCCACGAACACTTGGATTCGCGACGAAATTAACTCGAACGGCTCGCGTACGGCTGATATCTCGCCACGTGCGCGGGATCTCGATAAAAATTTCGTCGCGTCGAACGACGCGGAACGTAGCAGGCGTCGTTGAGCAGGCAAGAAGGATGACTGCGGTTACCGGAAGTCCAGTGGACAGGCGCACGGTTGATCGCAGTGTTGTCTCTTTTAGGGCAGCAGCAGCAGTTCCACGCGTTCGCGTTCGCCTCGCAAAGAGGCGGCCCTTTTTTCGCCTCGCCGCTGGTGGACCCCTTGCAACCCCTGCCGAACCCCCTTCAGCCGCTGCCGAATCCGCTGCAGTCGCGGGATCCGCTGTCCTCCTTCAGGCACGCGATGCCAGCCAACTGTCAAAGTAAGTATTCGATCGGCTTATCTGCATGATGAATGTTGCGCTTCCGACCCGTCGCGCCATCTAATTCTAACACGTCCAACGTCTAACCTTTTGCCCTCTTTCTTTCACTTGGTTGCTCTTCGTACTCGTAGTGCTATCGCTTCGCTGGTCGAACTTGGATCGCGCGTGTCGTCCGTGTGGGATCCACGGACATGGGAAATCTCGCGATATCTCGGGGTCTTTAACGTCTCGATTCGATACTCGGAGAATTCGCGAAATAATTTCCGTGACAGTCGCTTGACAGTCGATTTCGAAAATGAAATTTCATCGGCGATATCGCGAGAAGCGGCTCTGCTTGGAAGCTGGGAATATTTCCAAGCAGACGCTGCTGCCCTCCTGGTCTCGTATATAGACAGAGAGAAGAGAGAGAGAGAGAGAGAGAGAGGTTTAGGCTTGCGAGAGCTAGCTTCTCGACTCTAGAGGCGGAAACCACAAGCCTGTTCAAAGCTAGATTAAATATTATATTAAAGGGGTTGCCACGGGAGCGGCGGCTGCCTCGTCGGGACGGCTCGTCGTTTTGGCCTGGTAACCCCCGCGTTCTCTGTACGTTTGCAACCGGATTCGCGAATTTCTATGCGAAATATCGCGTTTCCAGCTTCGCCGTCCCTTTCTCCGCCCTCCTTTTCAGAAATCCCCAAGTTTTTCAAGGCCGGTCGAAATTTTTGCCAAAGGGCCAGAGACCGGGCGGGCGAGCGCTGTCGCGGGTGCGCAAAATTTCGCGCGCTGTCCGCGAATTTATCAGCTTTTGTTCCTCGCGGAAGAAATCCCCGCGCGGAAAATATTCGACGAAGGTGGAGAGAGAAAGAGCGAGAGAGAGAGAGAGGGAGAGAGAGAGAGAGAGAGTCGATTTAATGAGTCGCCTTCGGATCCGAAAGCGATAACGCGGAAAATTCCTCGATAAAGTATCAAGCATGCCGGGTATTTCCTTTATTAACTTTTTTCCCCACATCGGACATCGATAATTCGCGTCGGCGTTTCTCGATCCGCCGGCGCTGGCCCTTCGACATCTTTGCCGCGAATTTCACGACATCCACCGGCAACTTTCCTCGATTAACGCCGCCGATGTACTCTCTGTGGGTGACACGTGCCGAATACTTGGCGTAATTCCACGCTTTATTTCGCGCGAATCGAGCGACGTCGCGCGGTCGTTGCGTGCGCGTGATTGCGACATTGCAAGCCCGCCGCGTTAAACTGCCATTTAACGAGTCCATATTTTCGAAATCCGGCATTCCGATCTAACCCCGTGCGTGCATCGGAATTTTATAACGCGCCGTTGTACAACGGAGAAGAACATCGGTGACCCCGAAGAGTCGGCGTTTTCCTGAAAAACCGGTATCTATTGACAAAGACCGCGATCCTCGATTTAATTCGAACGGAATTCGAATAGGATACGAATAGAATTCCTCGCTAAATCGAAGCTGCGAAATTAGCGTCGCGTTAATCAAAGGTCCTCCTTACGTCGCGATATCAGCCAGAGAAGCTTCCTCTCCCCTGGCCGGTGAAAATTGAACGAACGACGTGAAAGCATGCTGGCTCGCGCTATTTAGGGTTAGCCTCTCGTCAACGACGGCCCAGTGGCGCTGGTCGAGCTCTCGGTTATTTGAGTTGGCCGGAGGTACGCGGGGGATGACCAACCCTTTGATCTCGAACGCGCACGCCCTCCCTCCGTTTTCTGTCCGGCTGCACCCCTCTTGCTCCCGAGCTTTCCGCCTTCAGCCCCGTAACTCATTGGAAAATCTATCGGGGATGCTGCCTATATGCCGCAAAAATAAATCCAGCCCCGAGGGGGTGCAAAAGAAGCTCGTCGATCCCCGTGTATATTCGCCGGCAAAGTGATTCGGATCGACGAATAATCTTCCCCGCGAATAATCTTTCTCTGCCTCGTTTTCTCTTTACTCCCTCCTCTCTCCATTGCCCCCTCGCCCCTGCGATCTTTGTCCCTGCGATTCCTTCGCTTTTTCTTCCCGTCGAGGTATTTAAGCTCCGCTTCGATCGCCTTTTGCGCTTCGCACCACCTCTCGTCTCGACTCGTCTCGGCTTTGCGCGCGTTTTCTCGCTGCGAGCGAGGCTTGAACCAGAAAGTATTCGATTATGACTTCGCTTTTACAAGCTCGCGAATGCTCTGTTGGCTTGCGCTCCTCGTATGCTCGCTGCTTTCAGTGTGTTTCCCCGCTGTGCTTCTGTCAAATCCCCCATTTTAATTCAATTTTTAATTTCCACTGTTCTAAGACACGTAGCTCTCTTCCTCGATCCTTTCACACGGATCTGTGAGGCTCCCGAAGCTCGAATTACCTGGAAAAGTAACGTTAACCACGTGATACCCCTTCGATCTGATTTAACGATCACTCGACGACCGACGGATCGCGAAGATTCGCCGCTGCGCGTGAAACAGTTGCACCCTCCATCGACTGCACCCTCCGAGAGGAAATCCAACAGCCCCATTTCCAGGCCTCGTTCCCCCCCTGCGAAGCGAAAGCAGATTCTCCAGGTGCAACTGTGGAATTGGATCGATTCCGCCGATCGTCGAGCGTCGATCGCGAGCGTTGGAAAAGGAGAGCAAGGATTACGATTGTGATACACGAACGAGCACGATCTCTTCAGACATGTCCCAGTTCGGTCTGACTGCGAGCAATTCATGGGGATACGGAAGCACGGCCGGCTACGCTGGTTATCTTCCCGGCCCTTTGTCGTCGTGCGCGGCACAAGCGTCGTTCCCACCCCCGCCACCGCCACCTCCGCCACCACCCCCGTCGTCCTCGTCGTTGGCGTCTTTCGCGGGCGCCGCGTCTATGAACACGCCAACGGCGCCCGATTCGACAGCGGGATCCACTGTTACTTCCGGTACCGGTGCAGGATCCACGGCACAGCAGGATGCGTTCTCAGCGGTGTCATCCCGTAAGTCTCTACTCTCTGTCTCTTTCTCTCCTCTCTTTCCTCGCCTTCTCTTCTCGCCACACTCACCCGCCCTTTGACGCCGCGTTTTATCGCGGGAATTCCTTTCCACTCGTTACCAACGATAACGTTCCTTCGCCCACCAACTATGCCACGCGATGCCTCGGTTACCCTCGAGTCTCGTTATCGCTTCGTCCCGACGATTCTGCGATACAGCGACGGGCTCGGTCCTCGCAGCGTGAAACTCGCGGCAGAGTCTTCGCAGTTCGTTTCGCTCGTAATTCAGATTTCGCAGGTTTGTTTAGTTTACAGCGGATAATTCCCAGAACGTACGTAAACCAAATACAGGCGTATTTCCTGTTAAACTATTGCATTAATAGTTGATCGCCCGATGTTTACAACGCGCACTCCGGCGCATTTGTAATCGATATCGCAGCGTTACACGATCAGTGGCAACCAACGAAATCGGCCTCGCCGCGCATCGCGGCCATCGCGCTTTTCAACGCGGGAGCCGAAATCTCTCGAGATGGTGTTACGCGTTCGAGAAGAGATGGCACAGCGCGTTTACATCCTCACGACTGACTGACTACGATGACACTACCTCGGTGGCAATGACAGCTATTGGTCGAAGGGCGACGAAGATCATCGGCGAATAATACGACGGCATCGGCGTAGTCTTCGAAAATATTAAAATTCGGAAAACTAACGTCGATGCTGTCATATCTTGTCTCACTCGATCTCGTTACGGCTTTCCGGCGATCCCTGTCACCTTTTATTGGCCAATAGCGGTCACTGCTTGTGATCGAGGCAGTGTCAGTGATATCGGTTAACCATGACGATGTAAACGCTCTGTGCCATTTTGTTTCGTGCGCGTAACACCCTCGTGTCTCAGGGCGGTTGCGAAGAATCTCGTTTTCGCGCGCGCCATTGGCGAAAAAATCGCGCGTGAAAAGGGTCCGGGGGTAGTGGGATCCGTGCTCTTCGCGACGCTTTTTGTTTCGAGTCGATATCTCGCTCGGTTGCCGAGATACGGGGCCCGAAAGCTGCCGGCCGCTTGGCTGATGCACCGAGGGATGATGAATGGGCGAGTCATCGCCGTGACCTACATTTTTTCCTGCAAATGCGTACGCGCGATAGTAAATAGTAAAAAAACCGCTGACTCAGCGTCTGCACCGGCCAGTGCACGTGGCGCGAGCTTGCGATAGGTCAGCGGCGAAGAGCGAGCGAGAGGTCCGAGCGTGCGACAAGGACGGAAACAGAGAAATATTAAAAATTATCCCTCTGTTCGAGCGACGATATCTCGGCAACCGGAAGTCCGATCGGCGCGAAATAAAATCGAGTGCGCGGGGGAACGTTGCCCGCGTATACTCGCGTCGGGTTCGTCGAAATACCGTTGCCAGTTTTTCCACAGCGATCAATCGAATTTCGCGAAATTTCGATACGGATTATCGGCACGTTTGCGGGTTCGTTATGGCGAATATCCATTAGTTCGAGGCAAGATTAATCGGGATTATAGCGCGTCGTGTAGGAGGTTGGAAAATTATTTCTACGCGAACAGGGCTCGTTCGTTTCGTTCGACGTCTTTCCGCTATTCCCGTTTATCCGGATCATCCGAATCTCGCGCGAAACGCTATCGATCATCGAGTTCTCGAGTTTCCCGATCTAACCGTCTCCCAGAAAACTCTACACGTGTTTCCAATTCTCCTCCAACTCACCGTGAACTCCAATTCTCTCGTAGACTAAAGAATTAAATCGCAAAACAGCCGATTTCTCTTTTCCAAACCGAGCAGTGGTCCCAGACTCGACGACGACGGGCCAGACCGACCCCCTGGACCCGCTGAGCAGCCTAATGTCGGGGACGCCGAGTCAGAGGTACCAGGACTACGTGTCGCCCAGGTCTCTGTCGACCGACTCGAGCACCACGGAGAGCCCAGTGCACGAGGAGCAAGGCTTCGGACAGAATTATGGCAACTACTTCCCGACGCCCGGCGTGCTGCCCAGCATCCTCTATTCCCAGATATACGGGAATCAGTTCCAGAATTCGGACAGCCCCGAGCAGAGAGCAGTGGCGGACAGTTGCAGCGTGAGACAGGAGGAAGTGAGACCGGACAACAACGTCTGGAGACCTTACTGAGGCCCAGGCCACTCGTTTCTGTCCGACGAGCATCTGTTGTAGGACTTTGTCGACTATCGTGCACGACGACGATACTGAGACGAGCAAACTGTGATCGGTGGAGAAGGACGAGGTGTTGGCTCGAACAAGCGAACGAAACTAGCTACTAGTGGGCATTACAAACGAAAGAACAATCCGGTGCGCGTTCGAGACGGCGGAGAAGCTGACGCCGACGTCAGCAGATCCCTTTGTTTTTTCGCTGGTTGTGTCGCAACGAATCTGTAGAGAGGGCTGATTTGTAATTTACCGAGTGTGCGATGAGTGAACGAGTGAACGTGCTGCTGGCCCCCCGGTGATGGTGACGATGATGATGATGTATATAGAAACACTGTACATAGATAGAGCATTGTCGTTTCATCGAGTCATTCATCACTGTCGACGGACTACGCGACGTGTGACGACTTGTACCGGGTGTCTCGGGGATGGCTGGTCGAGCTCTCGATCACGGTGTACTCTGCTTGTCTCGAGAATCACAAACACGTACGTCGCGACCATCAATTTTCTTCTCGCGGTAGATGCATCTATTCCTTGCCAGTGAATCGATGATTTTTCCCGTTTCCACGTCCCAATGACGTCGAATAATTTCTTCGAGGTGCCACGAATTCGGGTTACACAGCAGTCTGAGAATTCGCCCTCGAGACGAGCAGAGCTCCCCGTACACTCGACCGGTCGTCGAACACACCCGGTATACATTCTATTCCTTTCTATTACGTTTTCATAGTATAACGCGATTTGATCGATTTGACTGCGGGCTCGTGTGCAATATCGCCGATCCTGATTCTCGTGGAAATTTCAGGCACGAGCGAAACGTCGAGAATCACGCATCGGCCGAGTCGAGGCGATATAAAACCGGATCGAGTCTCGCGGACGAAGAGTGGAAATCTTCTCGCGACTCAAAACAAACAGCTCGTCGCTTTCGCATCGAAATTCCCCGTGGAACGAAAAAATAAACGAAACCGAAAGCTCGCGCCACAATTTCCGAAAAATTGTGACGCGATTGATCGATCGAACGTCGGTGACGATTTATTCGTTTTTTTCTCCAAACCGACGTCTACATTCTGCCCCCTTCCTCTCAAAAAGAACGATGATTTCAGATATACATATCTACCGACCTATTGTTATCGTAGTTTTTGACCGAGTCGAAATAAAAGTGTATTTCAAAATACGACAGACCACGTGGGTGTTTTTGCCGGTCCATTGCTTCTTTTTTTCAATTACGTTCTCCAGCGTTTGGAGAAATTCTTTCCCACGATTTTCAACTCCTCCGTTTCAAATTCCACGCTCTTCACGTTCTTTCCCGAGTCTTCCCGAGCATTCCCGTTTTCGATTTATTCTCCCTCGAATGTGCGATATTTCTCGTAGATTTCTTATCCGCGCTTTTCGTTGCAAAACAGATTGTTTAAATATTTTCGTATTTTCTTTTGTACTCGCTGCGATTGCCGATATATCGATGATATAGAGGAGAAAATTAATTAAAAAGGAATTCGACGATCAAAGGAACGCTCTCTCTATTTTCCTTGTCCATTATTCCGAAGCAGGCTTAGCCTCGACCCTTCGTGGCCAGAGAAACAAGGGTCAACGATGTTCCAGCGTAAAAAGTACATAAGATCGGTGGCCGTAATGACGTTTCCGTCAGGTAAAGGGTGGCGCAGGTAACGATACGAATCTCTACAAAGCTTCCCCAAAGCCGGCAGTTCCAAAGGATCCTCGGCAGGGCGGAGCTGCGCGTGTATGTAAATTCGCAAAAGATTTAATTAAACGTAGACCCCGGCAGAAGATTCTCGTTCTGCCTTCTGCCTCCCAGCCGCTCTGTACTAACGAATACGCGTTTCGAATTTAGCGTTTCAGAGCTTCGGTTGCCTCGCATCAGCGATCCCCGTAATTAACTCGTTCGCGGATTATGAACCACCCCTGAATTCGACGATTCTTACGAGAAAAATTACAATTCCCCGCGAACGTCTTTAATTTCGTCTCTTTCATGAACTACCGAACGTAAGAAGGTTTCATTCGAATCTACCCGTTCTTCCATTTCGTTTCTGTTCCGCGAAGACGAGCGACTCCTCTCGTCTCCCCTAGAAATTAAAAAATTCGAAATAAAGAGATAAATAAAATTCGGAAAGGGACAGCTTTCCAAAGCTCTTTTCCCTTCGATTACAAAGACACGTTTCGCTCTTCTCATGACCCATAGAGTCCGTACTCTTTGTAAGGAGAGGAAAAGCGAGGGCTGTGTTAAAACGAGTCTATCACTCGGTGGTCGATTTTATTCCTCTAGGAAATTATAGGATAGAGAAAAAAAGGAGAAAAGAACTAAAGTTTGCTGGTTTGAACTAAAAGAATACATTTTGTGCGAGTTGACATGGCGGCGAGGTCTGGCAAGGAACTGAACCGTCGCGTTCCTAACGCCGCGAAAAGAGACAAAGATTGAAACAAATACCGGTGCAGATCCCTGCCAGATCGCCGTTGCACTTCGACAATTTCGTTGCAGACGATATTCACACGCCGCTCTCGTCTCTCGCGCGAAACTCCGCGGTCCGCTGCCCTTTTAACGGTAGGCCTTCTTTGTTAACCCATTTGCATTCAAGCGCGGAATAATCCGCGAGATGACTTTTTTCCCATTACCAGTTACTGAATATTCTTCATATGTCACAGATCACGTTTGATCCCTTTTGCGAGCACCTCACCTACATCGGTTCATTATATTCTTAACAAGTTTTACTTTCGTTGCGAAAATCTTTTTAATTGCCATTACGAGTAGGTGCTGATACGCGCGTGGTGTTACGACCCAGTCGTCAGTTGAACGTCGCTGATGCCCAAACTCGGCACCTTAAGTAGAGTCACGATGCAAATGGGGTTAATCCGCGGCGCAGATGAAGCGGATCGCCGCTTCGTTTCGAGACTCCGGTTATCACTGCTACCTCGTCACTCACGCAACCTTATCGGTAACCGAAGCTCGCATACTCGTACACACTCTTACACGTTCGATTGACATGGAAATCGGCCTGGAGGTTTTGGTGCCGGGAAAAAGAGCGCGATATCGCGGCGCGCAAAGCAGCCACAGAAGAGCGACGCGAAGGTGGCCCCCGGACGGACAGCAAGGGTGGCTGGTCGTCGCACAACTCGTCGTTTATACGCGGTGCCGGCATAATGGAGCAGAGTGGAGCGGAGCACGGATAATGGAGTATGAAGAATAGCGTGCGGTGAACGTCGGGATAGTCTGCACCCCTTTGCCCCTCGGCTTTTCATCCCTCTTCCCCGGTTCCGGACTTTTCGCTCTTACCCTCTCGCCGTCCATTCTTCTTCCCGACCCTGTGCGCTATCTTCCTGTCTCTCTTCCCTCTCTTTCTCTCTCTCTCTCTCTGTCGCCACGAAGGGTGGGAAAGAGAGGCGCGAGCGCGCGAGAGACACGGCTCGTTGGCTCGACCAGTTGGCCATACCGATTTATCGCGCTGCAGTCGAGCCGCATTACCAATTGCCGGTAAATTCACGCCGTGTCATCGGACCGCGGCCGCGATTTTTCTTGGACGCTCTCTGTCTTCTTGGAGAACGAGCGGTCTCGTAAATCGACGCCCTGAACAAAGAAACGCCGGATCGAGGACCGTGACTCTGAAACTGGTCATTGTCTCGCGGTGCAATTGGCTGAGGGATGGCGAGCTTCCAGCTCTCCGGGCTTTTTCTTCGAGACTCGATTGTAAATTCCACAGACAGGATACGCTTTGTGCTCCGCGAGTACTACGTTTGCTAACAAATTCTCGGTCGAACGCGATGCTGCGAAATTATTCCGAATCACCGTGACTCTTTGCTGCAGAACTACCTGCAGAACTAAGATACGAGCACGAAACGGGGCCTAGAATCGGTTCCGTCTGCGACGTCTTCGAAACTCGAGATTTTCATTCTCTACTGTGAAATTTCGCCTGCCGGAAGACAGGTCGCGGATCAGGTTGGTCCGCGCCGCGGGGGTGGAAAAACGCGAACGAAAAATGCCCCAGAGCCCCACATACTACGCGGATCGAACGCAACGTACTGGTACATACAGTCGGTTGCTCTCTCCGTCGTTCTCTCGCTGCTGCTCCTCTCTCTCTTACCTCTCGTACGCATAGAGTGCACGTGGCGTTCACCGTAAACGTTCGTTCGGCTTGGCAAGCGGGAAACGAAGGGGTTGGGGGCGGGGGGGGCGCCGGGGCGGATTTTGTCCGTCGATTACGGGGTGAATTTTCGGACAACGAGACCCGATCATTTCGAACGAGATACGGCTTTGGTCCGAGATATTCGCGAGAAGGGGTGTCCCGGCTTCGTTACCGCCACCACCGGCCCTCTCTCTCTCTCTCTCTCTAGCGCTCTCTTTCTCTCTCGTTGAATAAATCGCGAGGCCAAGTAACGGTAACTCGATAATCGAGCGTTCGGAATTTACCCTGTCTTCTTTTCTCCATTTTATTTCATTTCATTTGATTTATTATCTCCCTGTTTCTGGCATTTCGAATCTATCCGCCTGTTTGAACGAATAAATTCTTGCGCGATTCCCGAATTCGAAATTTCAAATGGGAATTCGAAATCGGAGAACGAGGTTAGAAAAATGATCACAGCGAACTCGTTTGGTCGCGAAAGGGTTGGCGGATGAAGGGGCTGATGGATCGGCGAGAAATAAGTAAGACTTGACGAAGTGCGCCCGCGGGGCTGCAACCCTTGATTACCGAGATCTTCATCTACATGCTAAACATCGTTCCTCGGCGCTGTCTTGAATACTCTTGTACTTACGTATGTATCTAGATCCAGAGAGTCTGCCTGCGCCCGCCTTCACCCTCTGTCTTCCTCCGACCAGTTCCACCCTCCACGCTGCCTGCGGAACACATTCACGTACCGTCTATATGATGTTTGCTTAGATTAAATTAACCGACCGTGAACCCAGCCTTTGTTCTTCCTACTGTCGACCTACCCCCGACCCCAGCCGCCTGCAAAAGAGGGTGAACCGGAGAAAAAAAGGAGCTGCTCCCGAGGGAAAATGGTCGCGCTGACGAACGCTGCAGCTTTGCCGTTTAAATCGTGGAAATTTCCCGGAGAACACGCGCGAACAGAGGTGTAAACTCGCGAAATTATGCTTCATCGGGCTTCGGTATTCTCTCCTTTCGTTTCCCTCGCGGGTGCCAGTGCTGGGTTAACGGAGAACCGGTCGGGGTGAAAAAGGGGTGGTTTTCTTCGCACAGCGCGCCATCCTTCTTAGCGGCGAGCGAGCGTACTACAGGTTTCTTAAAAGGAGGCGCCACTTCTTTAAGAAAGTCGTCTTATTCTTTCCCTTTCTTACCGACTCGCCCCGCGTTTCTTTCGAGCCTCTTCGATTAGCCCTGCCACGTTCCAAGGGTAAGATCTCACTCTCCTCTCTCGAATATCGTTCGTTGGATCTGGGTTTAATTTCTCCGAGTCGTTGCATCGGATTTTTTAATTAATTTCGCAATAATTGGAACGCGGGGTTGGATATTTTTCGGCGGAATTTTCGAATTTTTCTTCCGAATTTTTTCGCAATTGACGAGGAACTTTCGCGTTGCCGCGATTAAAATTATAATGGGGATGAAACGATATTTCGAATAACGAAGGAAATTCATTTTTAGATGCTTCTTACGTCGCTCGGCGCTGTTCTTTACCGACTCCTTCGCACGCTGCCTTACCACTAGGGTGGAGACTACTTTCTTAGGGGTGGCGAGAAGAAAGAGGGTGAGTCTTCTTAAATGTCTTTGCCATCTTAGTCGCTCGAGGGCGACACTGGTATCGCGCGTTGAAAAAGAACCAAGAATGTGTCAGCTTCTTATTTTTTTTCCTGCAAACGCATATTCGTAAAAAAAGGAAAAAAAAATAGGTAATGAAAACGAAAAAAGAAAAAGAATGGGAAAATTAAATTCCACCGATCGCTCTTCTGCCGCGAACTTCTTAAATTCTCGATCCATTTTCTCGATATTAATTCGACGATAATTAAAATCGGTCGAAGCAGCGTCGAAAGGATCGATCGGTGAGAAAATTCATCACGGTCGCGAGAAAGGTATCGCGAGATAATTACGCGACCCAAGGCGTATCGATATCGGCACGGGATTACACGGGGAGGGAAAAAGTCGTTATTAGGAAATATAAGAGCAGCTTTTCCCGTGAAATTTGCATCTGAAACGAGCAGGTAAAGTACACGAGATTTCGCGAAGGGCCAGACACTCGAGAATTCCCCTCCTGACCGGCTTCAAAAGTGCTCCCAATTATTTTCCTCCCGTCCGTCGTGATTTCTTCGCCCTCTCCTCGAATTGATGTTCAATTTTTTATCTCCCATTGCCTATGCAAATACCCGGAGACTTCCACTCGTACAAGGACCCCGCTCTTCA
Source organism: Eufriesea mexicana (assembly GCF_001483705.2). Classification (NCBI taxonomy): domain Eukaryota; kingdom Metazoa; phylum Arthropoda; class Insecta; order Hymenoptera; family Apidae; genus Eufriesea; species Eufriesea mexicana. The sequence goes on from NW_016910972.1 coordinate 285,808, forward strand.
GCTGCGAAATTAATTTCCCTCGTCACCTTCGATGCCCCCTTGCCCTCCTCCGCCTTTAAAATCCATCATCTTAAATCGCATAAACAAAGCGTCTCTCCTCCAATCGCTGTTGCATCCTGCCACCCTGCAACTCTCGCATGGACAGACCCGATATTTCCCGGCTAAAAACGTCACCCTGTGCAAGTCATTCTCGCCAACCCTCGCCATACGCTGTTAACCCTTACAAATCCTATTAATTCCTCCAGCCGTCCAACCATCTCTATTGCCAACGAATTTCTATACACAAAATACGACGGTATTAAAAGAAAAAATATGTACATATACGTGTAGCATCGTGGACTCGAGGATTCTCGACAGAAAATCAAACCTACCGATGGGTTTGCAATATTTTCAGAGATCGGAACGAGGGTACTTTTTAAGAAAAATTATGGAAATCGAGGGACTGTCCCTTTCACAGAGTATTGCCTGAAAGGAATCGGAAAGAGAGTCAGTATAACGTCGTCTCGCGTTGTCCGTTAATTTTGTTCAACGCTATTATAAATTTCTTATACCAGGATCCTACGTATTTACGGTGACTCGTTCGAGATTGAATACCAGGTATGCATATTGGATGGCGGAGAATAAAAGAAACGATATTCGGTCCCCACCGACATGCTACCCGAGTGAAAGTTGGCGAAGAACATGGTCAGAGAGGACCGATGGGCGAAATACGCGCGGAACGGACCTAAAACAGTACAGAGAGAGATCTCGGCGAGTATCTTGGCCGGGTCTCGCCGGTAGCTAGGCAACCCACCCCGCTGCTTGATCCGCCGCCTGGTTCTCCTCACTTTCACCCACCCCGATCACCCCCGCCGCCGCCATACTCCTCCGCGAAGCTCCGCTTCTCCACCGCTTCTCCACCGCTTCTCCAGCTCGCTCTCTCGGAGCGACGACGAGCACAGCGACCCTCTTTCAAAATCCCTCCTCCCACGGCTCCTTGGCGCCCCATCCCCCGTTCGCCAGCCCATCCGCCACCCCTTTCGGCTGTTCTCTCACCGCGGGTGCGCGGGATCCCCCAGCCGCTGCCGCAACGGCCACGCTGGGGTACCTCAGAACCCCAGCCTGCTACCCGCCAGCTCTCGCCCACCTCTCCGAGGTGCCAAGACTCATGAGAACTCACCCAGAAAAATTCTAGTCGATCCGAGAGCCGACGACGCCTGCTCCTCCTCGCTTCTCCTTCCTCGCGCTCTTCCTCTCTATCCAGCTCTCCCGACAGCCTCCACCATTCTCCACCGGTGTGTACACGCAAATTTCATGCACCGCTGACGCAGACAATCTTAATTTCTTACCGGCTAACTTTCCTCGGCCGGTCCACCATCGGAAACGGATCTTCCAGCTCGTTCCGTGACAACCAGCTTTCGAGTTCTTCGTACTTTCAGAAATTTTGTACTCCCTTTTCCGAACTTCTATAGTCGATTCGACGAAATTTTCTCCGTTCCACGTACGAACGCTAGAAGGGTTCGGAAGTTATCGGTGGCACGGGTTAAATTTCGGAAAATGGTGACCCGCAGCGCGGCCCCCGATCGTGGGGTGTCGGTTGGCCGAGGTGGTCGTGCTGGAAAATCTTGACACCCTCGCGGGCACCATTTTGTTTTGCGGTCGGAATGCGCGGTACGTGCGTGAACGAGGCGGTTCTGCGCATCGTCTTGCGGTTGGTTTGTGGTCCTGGGGGTGGCTAGGCCCGATCATTGGCCGCGGGGGTGCCAGGGCTGGTTTTTGGGGGTGTGGTGGCACCTTGCGGTTTGAGGGCTGATCTGCCATCAGCAGAGGGCGGCCCTCTTATCGACCTTCCATTGGTTCCCCTCGACCGCGAGATCCTGGACCAAGAAGTCGACGAAGATGTCACCTCGCTTCCCGTCCATTCTCGCACCGGGTTGTAACCTAAACGCGACAACGCGGGGAGATTAATTGCGTCGCGGACGCGTCGCCAGAACCGGCGGACGTCGAAGGGTAAAGGTTAAGGGACGTCGGTCGTGGCTTGCTACCCCGTTGTTGACCTGCAGGGCCAACCGATGTTGGACTATCTAGGTCACGAAACTTGGATTTTTCCGCGATCGCGTGGTATTCGGTAAACCCTGAGTTTCCTGTTTCCATTTTCATTTGCGTTTTTAGTTTCGTTTCCATTTTCGAGGTGCGATTGGGCAATGATATTTATTTACTTTCCTGTGTACCGGTGTAACCACACGCGTGTACATTGCCGTGCAAGAGGTGGAATAAAAACACGCAATGAAATACACACGTAGTAACCAATAACACTACCTCTGGGGAAAAATTTTTGGTCAGACAGGATGCTACGAAATTGTTTGAAATTACTGTATAGAGCTGCGATATAGGGATTGATGGGAAGTAAAAATGGAACAGGATATAATTTATACCTTCGTTTATTGTCGTGGAGAAAATGAGGAAGGAATACGTATTATCGTGTTTAGCCAAGAATATTTTCCAGTGGTAGTATGCAATAAATAATAATTTTACTGTTACTAATTTTACTACAATTTCATCCCTTCTGGAGAAAATAATTTATGGAGAAAATAAAGAAACAATATTATCGCGATTGATCAAGAAATTTTCCCAGTGGTAGTATACAATAAATAATAACGCATTGTCACTCGAACGGGAATATATTATTACCATTTTATCCCTTTTGGAGAATATATGGAAATATGGAGAAATTAAGGAAAGAATAAGTATTATCGTGTTTGGCCAAGAATATTTTCCAGTGGTAGTATGTAATAAATAATAATTTTACTGTTACTAATTTTACCACAATTTCATCCCTTCTGGAGAAAAAATTCATGGAGAAAATAAAGAAACAATATTATCGTGATTGATCAAGAATTTTTCCCAGTGGTAGTATACAATAAATAATAACGCATTGTCACTCGAACGGGAATATATTATTACCATTTTATCCCTTTTGGAGAATATATGGAAATATTGAGAAATTAAGGAAAGAATAAGTATTATCGTGTTTGGTCAAGAATTTTTTCCAGTGGTAATGTATAATAAATAATAACGAATTGTTACTCGAACGAGAATATATTACCATTATTTTATTCCTCCCCTTTTTCCAATTATATATATTTAATTATATAATCACCTTATCTAGGAAAATTTTTCCCAGTGGTAGTATATAATAAATAACGCATTGTCACTCGAACGAGAATATATTATTACCATTTTATCCCTTTTGGAGAATATATGGAAATATGGAGAAATTAAGGAAAGAATAAGTATTATCGTGTTTGGTCAAGAATTTTTTCCAGTGGTAATGTATAATAAATAATAACGAATTGTTACTCGAACGAGAATATATTATTACCATTTTATCCCTTTTGGAGAATATATGGAAATATGGAGAAATTAAGGAAAGAATAAGTATTATCGTGTTTGGTCAAGAATTTTTTCCAGTGGTAATGTATAATAAATAATAACGAATTGTTACTCGAACGAGAATATATTACCATTATTTTATTCCTCCCCTTTTTCCAATTATATATATTTAATTATATAATCACCTTATCTAGGTTGCTCCCATTTAAACGAATAAATTCGTTACTATTATATATTCACCTTTTCGTACCCCTAGACCGAATCAAGAAGTGGCACACACAGTCCAAAGAATATTCGAAGATTCCAATCTCTGCTTTCACCATATGATTTGCTTGTCTCGATTAATTATCCGCGTGTTTCTCCGATTATTATAATTCCCGCAAAAGCGCGCGAATCGCGGATTCTCCGTGGCCGCGAATTCTTATTCCTCGATCGATCGATACACGGTCCGATGATCGACAAAGGAGACTCGCGCGTACTAAAAGATCAATCGAAGGGGTGGAATCGAAACGGAAGCGGAGGCATAAATATCGAGGCTTTTTAACCGGCGGTCGTGCTATATTAGTCGGAGCTGGTGGCGCTGGCAGCGAAAGCAACCCTCGCCAGGGGGGAGCTACCCCCGACGTTTAATTACGCGTCCCTCCGTAAACCAGCCGAAGGTTCCCTTTCATTAAGGCAATAATTTTAATAATTTTTATCTTTCCGTATAATCTGCCTAATTAAAATTACGCTTTGATCGCGCCGCGCCCGGCTACCCTCCTTGCCGCATCCCGACGGTATTGCGTAGACGCGGCTGGATTTATGTCCACGACTATACTCCGCTCCTCCGATCCTGGTCTCCGTTTCCGGCCTCTCTCTACCTTTCGACCCTTCGATTAGCAGCGATGGTCGAAGTGATATTTTCAAGTTTGCAGAATCTACTCCAAACGATCATCAGACGTCTTCCAAACTTCACCACAGTCACGTCGCAGTTTCATTGTACTCCTCGATCCTCGTGTCACGCGCAACGGGAATTTCGAGAATTCCAGACAATTTTATTGAAATTTCTGACCTACAAAGAGAACATTCCCTCTCTTTCTCCATTCTTTCTATCCTTTGCTCGGTTCTCAAGTTTTCGCTCCCTCGCTTCTTCTTTAATATATTCTAGGAGAATTTCGAAAATCTTTAGCTCGTCTTACTGGAATTTCTGACACGATAGATCTACCGTGTTTCGAAATAAATTGCAACTCTTTCGGGAAGAGAAGCTTCTCTCTCTTTCCTCCTTTCCTTTGAAATTTCGTCCATGGTAGTACTACAATCTTCCTCCTTCCTTTTTTTAAATACATTTCATATTAATTTTATCAAAATTTGTAACTTCCGAAGCGAAGACTCTTCCTCTCCCTATTTCCCCTCAGTTTTGAAATTTCTTCTAGTCGCATCGAGGTAGTATAATAATTCCGTCCAACTCCTTTTCTCCTAATACAAATTTCAGAGGAATCAACAAATTTCAGAGATCCATCTTCTCCAGACAAAAGCCACGATAATTTCACGAATTTCGAAGTAAACCTGTGCTCCGTCGTTCATATTTTGCAAGATTAATCATCCGTTCGATACAGTGGATTCGTTAATCGTGTCCGAGAAGAGGAAGCTACGAGGAAGACGTCTCTGCGTCTATCTCTCCGGCTCTCCTCGGCAGGCCGTCAATCCGTGAAATAGAATTGGCCATTCGGGTAAGAATCCTCCGTTTGAAAGTGCGCGGAAGCCGGGCGGAAAGAGCATCGCGCGAGTCGGGGATGTCTTTCGGAGCGTTCGAGTTGCACGTTATCGGCGCATTCGTCTAACGCTTCTCATTTTACCCAACACTTTTCAAAACTTCCCGTCCCTCTCTCTCGTCCTCTCTTCCTCCGTCTGTCCGTTGGCCTCGGCTCCGCTCGTTTCTCTCGCTGCGCGCTCCTTTTCGCAGCCCGGTGCAAAGAGATCCAAAGGGCTGGGGTTGTTTCGTTGGCTCCGGCGGAGCAAGAGATAGCGGAAGAAACGGGCAAGAGCGAGAAAGAGAGAGAGAGAGAGAAAGAGAGAGGATAGAGGAGAGGTCGTATTCAAATGTTGATGAAATTGACCAGACACGCTTTGATCTGGCCTCTTCAAATATTCGCCGAAAGATTGAAGTGAACATCTGAGGAGAGCGAGAATTATCTTGGCCGGCCTGTCCGGGCAAAAGGTACGAGATATCTGCAACGCCAGCCCTCTGCAAACGTCCACGCGGGTTCATTATGCTCGCCGTCAGGCTCGAGAGAAATTTTTCTCGGAATATTTACGAGGAAGAGAAATTTTCGACAGCTGCGGCCAACCTCGATGGAGAATTACTCCACCTGGCCACGCGATATCCACAGCTATGCATAATACTCGCGGCTACTAGAGTGCGCGTATCGATTACACCGTTCAACGCGAATTTTAATCTGTAATATCCATTGGCCAGCTCTCGTACAGTTTACCTTCCTGAAAACGAATCCGTAATCACGTCACCCTCGGTCTCGATTTCAGAAAGCTACAATCCTCCCAGGGGTGCAGGAGTCGAATTATTACGCGAGAATTAAGAACAGTGGATGGTTTGTTCTTGTCTTAGAAATTAGGTGAGAGTATATTGAGTTTATTCGTGTCTTTGCATAATTATAATTGATCATTAAAGTTAAAAATAATTTGTTGTAGTAAAAACTAAATACTCAAATACTTCCCCTGCCTTGCCTTTTGTCTGTTTGGTTATAAACAGGTAGGCCAGTTCTAGCTGTTCGCCCGTTTAATAAACGTCTATACAGTTTTTCCACCGTTTCCACTGGCTACTATTCCTTTCCATTATTACCCCTTAACATAATTAAAAATAAGGCCTGCGTGGCGACAGAATCCCTCCAAAGGATTCCCGATACATATCCCACCGTTTTGTTAATATTAGAACTCATCCTAATATCATTTCCGGAGAGCTCCTTCTGAAAATCCAGTATGATACGCTCCTGCGAAGCGAAGAATAACAAATTAGTGTCAAATCAACCCTCTTTCGCGAAACCTTAAGAGCACTCCTAGAAAATACACTCGGATGCCAATTTTTAAACTTCGATGACCGATTATGGTTACATAGGGGTAGAAATAGTTATAGTTACCCATACCGATATACTCGTGACACATTCACCTAACTTCCAAGATCCCCGACACTTTTCATACTCGAACCACCCGATTGACCAAAGCAATGGAGTCGCGAGGTGATCCTGAGCGAGACAACGGCGACGATATTCCCGGCGGGGGTGAGAACCGGCACGAAGTGGCTGCGCGTGCAGAGGAGGATCAAAGTGAACGGCGTTGGATCAATTTTTAAGAAAGAAGATGTCGACCGGATGTTCTCGAGTCTCGAAGAGGGCGACTGCACCCCGATTCTTCCTCTCCTCCCTCCCCTACTCTGGTCCCGCGCCACTGCAGTCCATAGCCGAGCAGCGAGGGTGGTTTTGATTTATGGAAACCGGCCGGCAGATTTACGAATATCAAATTCGCGTTTAAGAGGGTCGATGCCGCGGCTGGGGTGGCTTCTCCACCCCTTGGTCTCACGTGTGCGTTACCTACTAGTCGGATTTACGATTCTCCAGGTAGCTCGATCGCTTCTATTCTTTCCCACGGAATTTTCTCCGACGACTAGTCGCTGCCTTCGCCAGGGGGTGGCTTTTCTAATTAGACACGGGAGCCCGGTGTGTACGCGGCAACTTTCGGTAGTTCTTGTTCCGTCTTTATTAGGAGAGCGGCGAACGATGCCGCGTTTCCGCATCGATCGCGGGGGCGAGCGGGGGAGGAGAGATTAATTAACCGGGAAGAGGTTCTGATAGATTCCGCGATTAATTTCGGGAAATTTCCGGAAATCCGAGAGTCGATGAAAGGGACAATTTTTGGATCTCTGTTCCATTCACGATACTTCATGGGGAACGCCAGGGGGCGAGTTGGCTGTTGATATCGTTCTACGCGAAATTTAGACCCTTTGACGTCGGATTATTTTATTAGAATGTCACTACGGGGTTCAAAGAAATATAAAAATAAGCTACCGAACGTACTTGCTTCGCAATTTTTAATTAACAATTTCAATTTTATACTAACTTTTTTCTATTCGCGCAATAATTTATTTAAAGCAAAATTAAGGGGGACAAAAAAATATGTTAACATATGTATACGTATCATAGAAATTTATTATATGGTAATACGAATGCGATTATAGTTTATAAAAAATGCATAAATTATCAAATTTATCGTTAGTGACCAATTAATATTGCTGATAACAAAATGTTCGCAACGTAAATAACAGTGAAAAAATTAATAAATTAATGGATATTACTGCAATTTATAACGTACTTGTGTGAAAATGTACCTATTATTTGCAAAAGTTCATGAACTATCACACTTATTGTTAATAACATATGGCTATTAAGGCGAAAAAATAAGAATTAATGGAATCGGTAAAGTTCGGAAATTTCCGCCGATGATCGGCCGATCAGAGGCTATTATAAGGGACGTCGGACCGATGCTCCAGTCAGTTGTCGCACGGACCTCGGGAGTGTAACTTCTAAATTTTTGTTTTTGCGCGAGGGGTGGGGGTCCGAAATGAGGTTGGGGCTAGCCACCCCACCCTCAATCCACCCCATTAAACAATTTAATAATAATTTTTCATTCCAGAACTAATCTCCTTTTTTTCCAGCCTTTAATTTCTTTTTATTTTCAGGATTTAATTATTTCTTTCTTTTCTGATTATTTTTTTCGTTTTTATTTATTTTTATCTGACGATTCGAATATTTCGTATAATATTCGGATCTCTCAATGTTGGTTTGTTCACGTTTCATCGTCGGGATGCTCATATCACATTGTTGGGCTAATAAATTTTATTTTCAGGTTTAATTTATTTTATTTCAGATTTTAATTATTTTTTCTTCTATCAGATTCTATTTATTCCATTCTATTGATTTTTATTTGACAATTCGAAAATTTCATACAACATTCAAATGTCTCATCGTTGGGTTGTTTCTGTCTCATCGGTGGCTTGCTCTTTCCACTTGGTTAACCTTCATGGTTTCTATTCCATCGCTTTCCTTACTAATCCGTTTCCATTCAGGTTTATATTAACAATAATATATTCTGTTTTAGCTTTTAGGTTTCTCAAGATTCTCAAATTTCCTTAAGACTTTATTTGAAACACATCGATGGACGACGCGGGATGCGTGCGTTAGATTTAAGTAGACGTAAGTAGTCATAAGATAGATGTCTAGACTAAGTTTCATGTGCGTGCTGCCTGTACATAGGTAAGCTACCTAACTTGGAGCAAAAATATACATTTCATATCTTTCCTCTCTTATCCCCCTCGTTTACCAAATAGAACATAATTGTTCTCGCGATAATCGCGATTATTCTTAAGTATCGACTAGCCTCGCGACGTACTCTCGTATACTTTATAACTCCGTGTCTCGTAAGTCATCCACATGACTCGTTCCGATACTCACCCTCGCCACTGCCACCCTTGTCACGCGTCGGTTCTAGGGTGGTCGGCGGGCTGGCACTCATCTGGGTCAAGCCGAGGGTCTGTCGGCCCTAGTCGTCCTGGGCACCAGCGCGTACACGACCGGGGTATGGGTCCTGTAGCCGTGACACTGCATATGGGCCTGCGGTCAGACCCCATGGGATGATTAAGTTCTCCCCCATGTGGCAGGGGCCTGCGTGACCGGCTACAGGACCTCGCTAGGGACCCTCGGCTTGATTTTGGATGTTTCGTTGGTTCGTCGACCATTCTCGCTCGCGAGTAAGTCATGGCAGGGTCTGTGGTGGCTGGGTGGGCTAGGTTCGAGTCGGGAGGTTGCCGAGGCATGAAGTTGTCTTGTACACGAGAGTACGTCTCATAGGCTAGTCGGTCTTTCGAATAATCTCGATCTCGTTCGGGCGTGTCGCGATTTTCTTTTTGCTCGCGTCTTTCATATTTCGTTCCCTATTTTTATGGGAACTTAGCCTTGCGACAGTAGAGTCTTAGTACACCGAATCAAATTCCCTTTGCAAGACACGAGATAAAATAAAGTGTCGGTAGATTCGCTTTAACTTTTTTCGCTCCAAGTTAGACTAGCGTATCTTTGATACAGGTAACACCAGTAGGGTGCGCCACTAGGGCGCATGTCCGGGTCTCAATGCGTAGCCACCTCCTCGTGGTGAGACCTGGTAATTGGTATCGTTTTCCGAAGAATAATTTTTGGAAAATGATACCAAGCTAACAGCTACGCACAAAGTTTAAGATATTACCTATCTTTTGTAAATTTTCGATGTTTCAGTCAAACATTTGACGATTTTTGGAGCTGCGAGAGGTAAGTGGATGGAATTCTTGACAATGATGTCAATCAAATACAGTTATAGTTCGTAAAAATGTATAAATAATCCAATTTGTTATTAATAATAAATTGTTCATAGCGTAAATTTATAATACAAGAAAAGAATTAATACACTGGGTATTACTTGAACAATATCATACTAATGTTTAAATGTACCTATAATTTGCAAAAGTGTAAAAATTATTACACTTATTTCTAATAACAAATTGGTCTCAACGTAAATTTATAATACAAGTGGAAAAATGACTAAATTATAGGCTATTACTAGTATATATAACGTATTTGCGTGAAAATGTATCTATAATTGGCAAAAGGTTAATAAATTACTACATTTATTGTTAATAACAAATATTTTGCAACCTATATTAACGATAAAAGTCAAAAAAGTTAATAAATTATCAGCTACTACTTAAACAGACGGCGTATTTGTGTTAGAATATATTCGGAACTTACAAAAACTTAATAAATTAATAAATTTATTGTTAATAAGAAATTAAAATCATTGATAACAAATAGTTTGCAAAGTATATTAACGATTATGGTCAAAAAAGTTAATAAATTATTAGTTATTACAGCGAAAAAGTAACTTTTAAAAGAATCGGTAAAGTTCGGAAATTCTCGCCGATCTTCGGCCGGCAGGCAGCCGCTATATAAGGGGCCCGCGTGCAGGCTCGAGCCAGTTATCGCTTCGACTTCGGAGGGTCCGCGTTAATATTCTTTCTTTCTGTTTCAGGTTTTAATTATCTTTCAGATTCTATTTCTTTTATTCTAGATTACATTGTTTGTGCATTCGAGTATTTGGTACAATATTCGAATGCTTCGTCGTTGGTTTATTTGTATATCACCGTTGGCTAGATCAATGGCTATTCAGAGACCATTGTCCACTCTCTTAAATAATTTAATAATAATTATTTCTTTCAGGTACTAATTATTTTTGTTTCAGGTTTTAATTATTTTCTTCTTTCAGATTCTATTTCTTTTATTATAGATTTCATTGTTTGTGCATTCGAGTATTTGGTACAATATTCGAATGCTTCGTCATTGATTTATTTGTATATCATCGTTGGATAGATCAATGGCTATACAGTAGCCATTGTCCACTCTCTTAAATAATTTAACAATAATTTCTTCTTTCAGGTTCTAATTATTTTTCTTCTTCCAGATTTTATTTCTTTCATTCTATTTGTCTTTGTTTCAGCATTCGAGTATTTCGTACAATATTCGAATGCTTTGTCGTTGGTTTACTTATGTCTCATCGTTGGCTAAATCTTTCCTTTCACAAATTTTACGACTTCCGTTCG
>NW_016910972.1:297510-356536 GCF_001483705.2 Eufriesea mexicana
AATTCGCTCCAAGTTAGATTAGGGTATCTTTGATACAGTTAGCACCAGCAGGCTGCGCCACTAGGGCGCATGTCGGGTCTCGATGCGTAGCCACCTCCTCGTGGTGTGACCTGGTAATTGGTATCCTTTTCCAATGATTTTTCTTTGGAAAACCATACCAAGCTAAGAGCTACGCACAAAGTTTAGAATATTTCCTATCTTTTGTAAATTTTCAAGGTTTCCTTTGGAATTTGAAAATAGAGAGTGGACAATATCTGTTTAAATGATATTTAATGGAAGAAGAATTAAGCTAACAAGGAGAGTGCAAGTCCTTCGATTTAGTTGAAACTTTGCAGCTTTGTAGATATCGTCATGCAGTCTAAGAAGATACATCATTATAGCCGCAACTACTCAAGAGTTTTTGAGATATTTGCGATTAAAGTTTTATTAATTTCTAAATTATACATTTTTTTCTAATGTGTTTGAAATTAAGTTGTACCGGTACGGCGACGATCGAGAATTGCTATAGTGGAAGACCGGCGTTTGATTCTGGTCCCATAGGTTTGATAGTTTTTTAAATATATTTCTTATTTTGTATTCATTTTGCATTGTAAATAAACAATCGTAATTAAAATTTCTTAATAAAAAAATTATTTTTTACGCTTTCTTATGCTAGTATATATTTATTACGAGGTAATAAGAATATTATGCAAGAGAAATACTTTTCTACAGCAATCTTATTTACTACAGGAACTACAAAACCTATTGCTCATGTAAGTATTAATTATTAAATTAAACATCGTATAAGAATTTTGCCTATAATTCGAACTTTGCTCTGTAGCTACAAATGTTCATGAATTAATTACATAGACTTGGCAATTTATTAATTTTCTACTGTCCAATTTCTAGTATCCAGTTCGAATAAAAATTTTACCGCCTTGGATCAGCGCCATCTATCATTTGAACTCAAAAATCAAGAAAGTAATAGCAATATAGTATAGGCAAGGAGGTCGTCAAAGAGCTCGTCACGCGGCAGACAAGGACAGAGCGGGGATAGAAAGGGATAAAATGGCTCCGGCAGTGAAAAATTATTAATTACTCTATTTCCGTAAACAATTTGTGAACTTTTATAATTTCAATGCAAAGCTGGAACATCAGGCTGGATACCATTATAATTTTTGTAAAGAATTTAGCTCTAAATTGTTAGTTATTAATTTTTATTTGATGGCATCGATGATTTACGGCGACCATCACGATCTTCCGTGAAAATATTTAATACTCAACGAAACTAGAAGCAAAATATAATCAAAAGTTATATGAGAAGATTCGTAAGGACATTGATTCCATAGTGAGTGCTTAAAGTTTCATGAATTAATTGCGTAAGGGATAGTAATTAATGGAAAACCAATGGTGTCTTCGACAATCTTCGATAATAATTCAAGCACTACGCAGAACAACTATTAATAATTAATTAATTAGGGACAAATTTATATCGAAAAATATATGTGAAAGTTCTCCAAGAATCTGCCTTTATGATGCAGTTATAAAGGTTCATAAATTATTCACGGATATTGAGTACTTACTGAATTTTCCACTGCCGATTTGATTTATTAAAATATATTCGGAGCACATAACCAGAGTTAGTAAACTGATATCAGAGCCATCTATGTTCTCGTTGCGGAACTTAAGCTTCGAGTCTAAAATCATAGATGGCTCTGATGTCAGTTTACTAACTCTGGTTATGTGCTCCGAATATATTTTAATAAATCAAATCGGTAGTGGAAAATTCACTAAGTACTCAATATCCGTGAATAATTTATGAACTTTTATAACTGCATCGTAAAGGCAGATCCTTTGGAAACTTTCACATATATTTTTCGATATAAATTTGTCCCTAATTAATTAATTATTAATAATTGTTCTGCACAGTGTTTAAATTGTTGTCGAAGACGCCATTGGTTTTTCATTAATTACTATCCCTTACGCAATTAATTTATGAAACTTCTAGCACTCACTATAGAATCAATGTCCTTGCGAATCTTCTCATATAACTTTTGATCACATTTTGCTTCTAGTTTCGTTTAGTATAAAATTACGAAATCATATTACGAAATCATAGATGCCATCAAATAAAAATTAATAACTAACAATTTAGAGCTAAATTCTTTACGAAAATTATATAGGAATTCAGCCTCATGTTCCAGCTTTTCAATGAAATTATAAAAGTTCACAAATTGTTTACGGAAATTGAGTAATTAATAATTATTCGCTGCCAGAGCCATTTTATCCTTTTCTATCCCATCTCTGTCCTTGTCTACCATGTGACGAGCTCTTCGACGACCTCCTTGCCTATTCTATATTCCTATTACTTTCTTGATTTTTGTGCCCAAATCATAGATGGCGCTGATCTATGACGGTAAAATTTTTATTTTTTCGGCCGTAGAAAATTAATAAATTTCCAAGCTTTTCTAATTAATTTATGAACATTTACGGCTGCACAGCAAAAGTTCGAATTATAGAAAACATTCTTATACAATGTTTAATTTAATAATTAATACTTACACGGGCGATAGTTTTGTATTTTTTGTAGAAAAGTATTTCTCTTGCATAATATTCTTATTATTTTGTAATAAATATATACTAGCATAAGAAAGCGTAAAAAATAATTTTTTTTATTAAGAAATTTTATTTATATTCGTGTATTTACAATGTTCTCATAGGCGAAACATAAATACAAAACAAAAATTATATTTAAAAAAATTATCAAAACTATGGACGGGAATTGAACCCCGGTCCTCCATTACATCATTCTAGATCGTCCTACTTACGCTACAATTTAACTTAAAACACATTGGAAATAAATATGTAATTACTGGTGTAATAAAACTTTAATCGCAAATATCTTAAAAACGATTTAGTAATTGCGGCTATAATAATATATTTTCTTAAATTGCTTGACGATATCTACAAAGCTGCAAAGTTTCAACTACATCGGTGACCCGAAGGACTTGCACACTCCTTGTAAGTAAGGAAAGGAATCCAAGTAAGGGAAGGTAAGTAAGCAAGGTAAGTATGAGGTAAGTATAAGGTAAGTAAAATTATTAAAATGTACTGCAAAATAGAAAAAGTATTGTCCAGAGAATTGTTGGAGATGATGTAAAATCATGGAATAGGTCGACGAGCAACCTCCTATCATGTTATGTTACCCTAATACAAAGAGACAAAATCGGCTGAAAATTTCTCGCCATGCTGCAAATGTATTGTCCAGAGAATTCTTGGAAATGACGACATTTCTTGGAACTGACTCAACGAGCGACCTCCTTTCATGTTATGTTACCCTAATACAAAATCGCGTAATCGGCTAGAAATTTTTCCCCGACGCGCCAAAGGTATTGTCAGAGAATTCTTGGAAATGACGTCAATTCTTGGAACTGTCTCGACGGTAGACCTCCTGTCATATCATGTTCCCCTGATACAAAATCGCAAAATCGGCCGAAAATTTTACGCCGAGGTCGCAAAAGTATTGTCCACAAAGGCAGGAAAATTATTGACTAGCGGCGGTAAAAGTATTGACCATAGGTGGCAAAAGTATTGACCAGTGACGGCAAAAGTATTGACCAGTGGCTGCAAAAGTATTGTCCAACGGCGGGGAAAGTATTGTCCACCGTGGCGGCAAAAGTATTGTCCATGTAGGCTGCAAAAGTATTGTCCACGGAATTCTTGGAAATGACGTCATTTCTCCGAACTGTCTCGGCGATAGACCTCTTGTCATATTATGTTCTCCTGATACAAATTCGTGAAATTGGCCTAGAATTTTTCTGCCTGGCGACAAAAGTATTGTTCACGGAATTCTTGGAAAAGACGTCATTTCTCGGAACTGTTTCTACGGTAAACCTCTTGTCATATTATGTTCTCCTGATACAAATTCGTGAAATTGGCCGAGAATTTTTCTGCCTGGCGGTAAAAGTATTGTCCACGGAATTCTTGGAAATGACGTCATTTCTCGGAACTGTTTCTACGGTAGGCCTCCTGTTATATTATGTTCTCCTGATACAAAATCGCGAAATTCGCCGCTCTACGAATCTCTCCTGTTGACTTTGGACCTACGTACCAGGTCTATCCCTCGACTTTTTTAATCGTTTTATGCACCAAAAAACTCGTCTAAACGTGCTCTGTAGAATAGGCTAAAAAAATCTTAATTTTCTAAACCATCCGATTTTTGCCGATTCCTCTGACTGCACGATGGATACGTCGGAGTGCCGATTTTCGCGAAATTTTGAAATGCGGATTTTTTAGTTTTTTTACGTTCTTTACCCATTAAGCTACTCGTGTGTAAAAAATCTAAAAAATCTGATAACGGGAACTGTGTTTTTTAGCTGTTCTACTGCGCCAATATGCTAATCGCTCTTACAGTCTTTGGAAATACATCAGAGCCATCTATGATTTTGGGCCAGAAGCTTGCTCTCCTCTCAGCGCCACCTATGATTTTAGACTGGAAGGTTGTGTTACAGTTAAAAGTCATAGATGGCGCTGAGCGGAGAACAAGCTTGCAGACCAAAATCATAGATGTCGTTGACGGATGTCGGTATACTTTTGTAATGGGAATACATAACAAGAGAAGAGTTCGTTACCGACTGAGTTCCTGGAAATGACGTAATTTCCAAGAATTTGTTTGTTTATCTCTTCTGTCGCCTTGGCGAGAATCTTATGGTCGATGTTGCGCCTTTGTATCAGGATAACATAACATAAAAGGTGGTCGATCGTCGACTAAATTCCAAGAAATGACGTCATGTTTTAAGAATTCTGAAGAATGAAATTTTGTAGTCCATACACGAATATTACACAAAGAACATAATCTTCTCATTGCTGAAAACTTTTATTATACTTACCTTACTTACCTTATTCACCTTACCTTAATTCCTATTAATTCGTCTCAATTTGCATATTTCTTTAACAGATACAGCTGACTCATATTTTTCCAAGTTCGAAAAGGAACTGAAAATTTGCAAAAGATACGACATATCTTAAACTAATTACTAAATCTTTGCTGACTTATATATAATTTATAATTAACTTGTAACTAATTAATGATTAACATAAAATTAATTAAAAATAGTTATTAAAAATAACTAACTTATAATTAATGTAATTACTATAATTTATAACTTACTTATAATTAAGTTGTAACTGAATAATAACCAGTTTATAACCAACTTACAATTAACTTATAACTAATATTCCAACTTTGGTGCGCAGCTCTTAGCTTGGAATCGTATGCCAAAGATTTTTCTTTGGAAAACGATACCAATTACCAGGTCTCACCACGTGGAGGTGGCTACGCATCGAGGCCCGGACATGCGCCCTAGTGGCGCACCCTACTGGTGCTACTTGTATCAAAGATACCCTAATCTAACTTGGAGCGAAAAAAGTTAAAGCGAATCTACTGACACTTTATTTTATTTCGTGCCCTGCAAAGGGAATTCGATTCGGTATACTAAAACTCTACTGTCGCAAGGCTAAGTTCCCATAAAAATAGGGAACGAAATATGAAAGACGCGGGCAAAAAGAAAGTCGCGACGCGCCCGAACGAGATCGCGATTACTCGAAAGACCGACTAGCCTACGAGACGTACTCTCGTGTGCAAAACAACTTCATGCCCCGGCACCCTCCCGACTCGAACCTAGCCCACCCAGCCACCACAGACCCTGCCATGACTTACTCGCGAGCGAGAATGGTCGACGAACCAACGAAACATCCAAAATCAAGCCGAGGGTCCCTAGCGAGGTCCTGTAGCCGGTCACGCAGGCCCCTGCCACATGGGGGAGAACTTAATCATCCCATGGGGTCTGACCGCAGGCCCATATGCAGTGTCACGGCTACAGGACCCATACCCCGATCGTGCACGCGCTGGTGCCCAGGACGACTAGGGCCGACAAACCCTCGGATTGACCCAGATGAGTGCCAGCCCGCCGACCACCCTAGAACCGACGCGTGACAAGGGTGGCAGTGGCGAGGGTGAGTGTCGGAACGAGTCGTTTGGATGACTTACGAGACACGGAGTTATAAAGTATACGAGAGTACGTCGCGAGGCTAGTCGGTACTTAAGAATAATCGCGATTATCGCGAGAACAATTATGTTGTATTTGGTAAACGAGGGGGATAAGAGAGGAAAGATATGAAATGTATATTTTTGCTCCAAGTTAGGTAGCTTACCTTTGTAAAGGCAGCACGCACATGTAACTTAGTCTAGACATCTATCTTATGACTACTTACGTCTACTTAAATCTAACGCACGCATCCCGCGTCGTCCATCGATGTGTTTCAAATAAAGTCTTAAGGAAATTTGAGAATCTTGCGAAACCTAAAAGCTAAAACAGAATATATTATTGTTAATATAAACCTGAAAGGAAACGGATTAGTACGAGGAAGGAAAACGACCGAATAAAAACCATGAAGGTTAACCAAGTGGAAAGAGCGAGTCACCGATGAGACAGAAACAACCCAACGATGAGACATTTGAATATTGTACGAAATATTCGAATCGTCGAATAAAAATCAATACAATGGAATAAATAGAAATTGAAAGAAAAGAAGTAATTAGAATCTGAAATGAAATAAAATAAATTGAAGCTGAAAATAAAAATTATTAGCCCTACGATGTGATATGAACATCCCAACGATGAGACGTGAACAAGCCAACGATGAAAGATTCGAATAGTCAGACGAAAATGAATAGAAACGAAAAAAATAATCTGAAAAGAAAGAAATAATTGAATCCTGAAAATAAAAAAAAATTAAAGTTTGAAAAAAGAAGAGATTAGTCCTGGAATGAAAAATTATTATTAAATTGTTTAATGGGGTGGGATGAGGGTGGGGTGGCTAGCCCCAACCTCATTTCGAATCCCCACCCCTCGCGCACAAACAAAAATTTCGAAGTTACGCTCCCGAGGTCCGAGCGACAACTGTCTGGAGTATCGGTCCGACGTCCCTTATATACCCTCCGATCGGCCGATCATCGGCGGAAATTTCCGAACTTTACCGATTCCATTAATTCTTATTTTTCCGCCTTAATAGCCAATAATTTATTGATTTTTTCACTTTTATTACAAATATACGTTGCAAGCAATTTGTTAATAACAATATTAATTAGTTATTAACTATAGGTGTGATAATTTATAAACTTTTTTGGAAATTATACATATATTTTAACGCAAGTACGTCTTATATTCGAGTAAGAGCCAATAATTTATTAACTTTTTCGCTTTTATTATATGTTCACGTTGTGAACAATTTGTTGTCAACTATATTACTTTGTTATTAACAATAAGTGTAATAGTTTATAAATTTTTTTGCAAATTATACATATATTTTAACACAAGTACGCTTTATATTTGTGTAGCAGCCAATAATTTACTAACCTTTTCGCTTTTATTATATATTCAGGTTGTGAACAGTTTGTTGTCAAATTTTATTACTTTGTTATTAACAATAAGTGTAATAGTTTATAAACATTTTGCAAATACTAGATGCATTTTGACACAAGTACGTTTCAAATTCCAGTAATATCCATTAATTTATTAATTTTTTTCTCACGTTTACTCTCAATGAATTCCGAATTGCATCTGACCCATCCAACTACTCCCTCTCTTCTTCTATTTGTTCTCTCTTCTTTCATACATTACATAAATATACACAGTCTATACCAGGCTTCATTTATACTCGATCCACTCGTGCTTTCTTACAAACAACACTCGCTATTACATCGATAAATTATTAATTCTTATACTATTTACACGTGCATCACTTGTTTATACAAAATTATTCCGAAGAAATTATTTCTTCACCCACGGTATTTCATTCATAGCAAACGCGATCGAGTCAGTGAGTACGTCGATTCGCAGCAACTTATCCGATTCTCCTTACATCTTCCGAAACGAATTACGAAATCTGGCGATACACAGGCTACGTAAAGGGAGAGCTGATCTGTCTCTTCCGTGGAAAACGAAGTCAGGGAAAAAGTGGGAGGTAAAAGCAAGCACGTTAACCGTGGAGAGAGAAGCGTAGACGGCATAAAAGATTCGCGTGGACCGGCACAAAGACGCGCGATCGCAGCTACCCTCCGCGCGAGCCACCCCCGGCGGAAGAGGCCAAGAAGAATGCAAATTCCGACGACGGTAAACCTCGCAGGTCAGGAAGTAACGCGAGGAATAAATCATCCGGGACACTCCGGCGGCCCTAAGAGGCAACCAGGTCCTCGAACACCCCTGTGTTTATGTGCCAGAATCGACATATTTCAGATGCGGCTTTAAATATTCAAGCGCAGGGGCCGCGAATATGCTTCTCTCCTCTTCCCGTCTTATTCCCGTGCACCCACTCGCGATTCTTCACGGGGAAAGAGGCGCGCAATCTCTCAGAAATTATCCTCCGCGTTCCTCGCTTTCCCTGCAGTCGCTTTGCAGAATGGAAGGAGAGGGGACCCTGATTTTCAGAGTAATCGCGTTCGGGAGCGATCTGGATCTATTTTTTCCACGAGCAATCTTATCCGAGCGTTAAAAATAAATCCCAATGATGGAATAACGAGTGGCAACTTTAAATACACGAATAAAGATTGAAAGAAATACCGAGGAACGCTTACATATTTTATTCGGTTCGATAAGTGGAATATATGGAGATTGAATTGAAATATTTAAAATAATATAGTGAGCGTAGTTAGAAGGAATACGTGGATAAAATTGTAAAATAATTCGACGACATGTACGATGTATACGATATTTATATTACATTTATCGGAGTTACGGGCCGTGGTGGCGCTAGTGAGTTAAGCGGGAAATGCCTGTACCTAACCTCTGTTTGGAGATTATCATCGATTATCGTCTGAACATTTTAAAAATCATAGAAAAGCACGGGAAAGAATAAAAATGCACTTATAAGTTCAGAAGAGAAGAGAAAACACGTAAAATCGGGGGGAAAGTAGAGAACGCGATCGCTCAAACTTCGCTGACGTCTGGGCATTATGGAGAGCGCGGACAAGCACGGGAAAGCACGGGAAAGCACGGGAAAGCTTGGAGAAGCCCAGTAGATCGACGAACGATGTTCATAGTCCGTGGATTAGACGGGAAAGGAAGCGTGTAGCGGGTGAAACGATCGAACGGGTGGTTATTAAATAACGCAGGGCCGGACAACGGTTCCGCTTGGGCAACGAGCGTGGACATAGAGTACGCGGGGTGGGGGGTGGTTTTTCGGCCAAAAATACCTCGCACGATACCGTGCATTCTTGGCGTGGGAGTGACCGCCGCGGCCTTAATTAAAAATCCAACGAGCCCCCAAAAATGAGCCGCTGGTTTCGCGGCCGGGCGAGAGCGAAGAGGGGCGGCGTAGCCGTGGCGCGAACGGGGGAGAAAAAGATAGAAGGGCTAAGGGGTTGGGTGCCGTCGGGTGGTAGGAAGGGACCGGTGTGCTCGTACGTCGAGGCAGACCGCATTCTTTCGTTTAATTCCCGCGAATTTATAGAAGCGAGAGACGACAAACCGTGCGCCGCAATAGCCGGTTGTACGGCCTTTTCCGTGTTCTCCCGTTGCAGACGCACCCTTAAAAAGTATTGCCATCCAGCGGGGGTGTAATTGGATTCGACGCCGTCGTAGATGGCCACGCGCCTTTATTGCCTTCTCGCTTGCAGCTCTCGATGACTCCGACCTAAGCGAGCTGGTAACGGTGCAGCAACTCGGAAACGTTAGCCGCTCCATTGTCATCCGTTCCTCCATCTTTTCTACCTTTTCCCACCCCTTTCTCTCTTTTCTCCAACCCTGATTCCCTTTTCGCGGCCGCGGAAGATCCTCTCGGCCCGCAAGCGTGCTATCTCGAGTCGCGACACCTGAAACCATTTAATTGCCCGCGCAATGAATTCCCAATTTTTCTTTGCGCGCAATTACGGAGAGGAGAACGTTTCTCGTCGCGTGAAATAAGCGAAGAAGAATTGTGAGAAACTCTGTACAGTCGGAGATTAAAGT
The DNA here is from genome assembly GCF_001483705.2 of Eufriesea mexicana. Lineage (NCBI taxonomy): Eukaryota > Metazoa > Arthropoda > Insecta > Hymenoptera > Apidae > Eufriesea > Eufriesea mexicana. The sequence goes on from NW_016910972.1 coordinate 307,497, forward strand.
AATTATAAGTTACTATACCGAAGTTGGTTTGTTGGAAGAAATATCGGCAGAAAGGCGCGAAAAGAGGGCGCAACGAGCGTCGGCCGATAATCGCGAAAGAAACGTTGGCCTGGCGTTGTCAGTTCCGTTTAGCCTGTTACAGGGGCGGCTTTAACCGAAAACGAGGGTAACCGAGCAAGGAGATCGGCCGAGGCAGGCGGCTGCTCTGAAATAATTAAACCGGCGCAAGTTTTTACGACAAGGTGTTCATTACGGTGGGTAATTAAGACGCCCCTTAACTAGACCCGCTAACCACCCCCGGGGGTGGTAAACCAACTTCTCCGGCCGAGGGAAGCCGGCCGACGTCTTGGAAACCGACGGGGGATGATGGCGTAGCAAAGTTTTCCCGTTTTTAGAAGCGGACCGACTATTATCGGCGATTATGTTAGCCGAGGGAGAACCTCGAGGAATCGCCTCGATGGTGTAAACTTGTTTCTTCCACTTCTTCTTCTTCTTCTTCTTCTTCTACGTCTCCTCTTTTTCTTTTCCCGTACTTTTTCCTACTTTCTTACACCAGTTCTGTTCTTCCTTTTTTCCTCGATTTTTCTTTACGCGTAGAGGGATCTTTTTACGGCGTGACGAGTCAATCGACGCTTAAGCTCGTTCGCAGATATTGTTATCGCGACGATCTGGGAAGTTGGCGGTCAACGAGTTGGAAATATCGATAAACGGCCTGGCAACTGGCTGGATTACGGTGAGTGAGAAAATTATGCAAGTGCTGGATGGTTGCACGACGATTTTGGAAACTGAAGCAATACATTGTAGGATGTTCACAGTGTGTACTGCAATAATTTGCGTTCGGGTATGATACGAGGTGCGTGGGGATAGGAAAATGTAAAAATACAGATGACAGTTCGATTGTGTTGTATGGATGGCGGCAATTTACTGTGGAATAGGAAATTGTAATTTCTAGTAGACGATTAGTGTAGTAAAGTATATTCATTGTATAGATTACATAAGTTCTAGCTGTAAGAGTTATTGCAAATGAGCTTGTAGCAACCAATTCCGTACTTTTAAAGAGGGGACCATCGTAGAGGAATTTTATTGCAAAGTTCTACAACGAGAAACTCGAAAAATTTACCATGATCAAAATTACCATTAAATTAGCGGTCGAAAATCGGTCGCCAGGTTGCCGAGAATTTTGGCAATTCCTGCAAATGATGTCGCATTCCAGGAATTACTGGAATTCTAAGAAATGACGTCAAATTCCTGGAATCACCGAAATTCAAGGAAATGACGTCAGCGTCCAGGAATTTTCGAAAATTTACGGTTTACGGACTAGAAATCGAAGAATTTTTGCTTTGTTTATAAACACTGGCCGTTTGTTTATAAATATTGATATTTGCTTATAAACATTGACCCCGTGTTTGTAAACATTGGCTTTGCTAGTAAACATTGGGTATGTTTGCCAAAATATTTCTAAAAATTTCTCGAAGATCGACGAACGAGGATTAAAATTTTAAATTTGTTTACAAGTATTGGTTCCCTATTTATAAACATTACATAAACATTAAATAAACATATTTATAAAATTTACATTGACAAAGCTAATGTTTATAAACAAAGAGACAATATTTATAAACATTAGCTTCGTCAATGTGAATTTTTACATCTAATATAAATTTAACCCTTTGCACTCGTGAGGTGACTCTCAGTCACCGTTTGTTTTAACGCTATAACTTAAATAATGGATGATGATAGTTACATTAGGAACATCGAAATAAAACTATTCTATTCGTTCGTTTCTCGCGCAAATTCACAATTTTTTTTTTTTTAAATTTTAGCATAAAGAGTATCAGTGTGTTTATAAAAATGTAAGTAGAGCTTGGAATTGCATCTTCACAATGAAGAAATCTTCGAGTCCAAAGGGTTAATACAAATATTTTAAATCTACACCCTCTCGTGTCTTCGCTATATTTCCCGTAACACAGCGAATACAAATGGGGAACTTAAATTCTGCAATAAAAATATCAACCCTTTTTCGCGCCCAATTTTAATCCCGCGAGAATTGCAGCAACTCGCAACCAACCCTGCTTCTTTAACCTCATTGATACTTAAATATCACGAATAACATGCCTGCAACGGTCAAAGTCTCGACCAGCTACGAGGCTTACCCCAGGAGAATCGAACGCGATCGTACTCGCAATGTCGGAGACATTAGAAAATCGAGGCTGCCGTTTAGAGAACAATGTCCCGGCCTCGTCACCCTCCGGAGTGAGCAGACAGCTTCTAAGTATGTGATAGGCATTAGCGAGAGGATTGAAATATCGGCTAAGTCCTCGGTAAGCTACGCCCTGGCCGGGGAATTACTTTGGCCCTGCGCCCGCATTAATAAGTGACCGTCCCCGACAAACAGGCTGATCCCTTGATTTCAAGACTACCAGAGTCCAGGATCCGGCCGGCGTTAGCATTAAACTTCACTGCGCATCACGCTCTGCTTTTAATCTCGGATTAAGCGTAACGCTTCATCAGAGAAATAGCCACCCTCTGTCTCCATCCCGGCGAATCGCCTCCACGCCTCTGTCCATCGATGATTCCTCCATCCGACCACTGCCACGCTTCCGGTTCACCCTTTCCACTCTCGTGCCGATGAAAGCGAGATGCGAAATCGGGGTAGATCGCGGATCGAGGCACTCGCGAATCGTTTCTCTCACGAGTGCTTCATTTTTTCGGCCGAGGAAGAACGAGAAATTCCGGTTCAGACTGTGAGTATAGAATTGTACACCGTACCAGTCTAATTACCGTACATTAACCCCCTGCGTTCGAGATGAGACTCGAACATTTGTATCGATGCTGTAATTTAAATGAGAAATAAAAGACGAAACTGGCCAAACGATAGACACGCTGAAAAGATTATTTTCACCTACACATTAGACCAATTGGCAGCTCTCGCTGTGAATTAACCACCAATCCTCCAGCGACGATTAATCCAGCTGATCCCCGTTGCTAATAAAACCTCGCCAAGGAGGCCATAATTCTTTCTCTCATCAAAAAGATAAACTCTGGAACGATAGCTGGGCTGGATCATAAATCTGCCAGGCGAGCAGCTTCCCTCGCGATCATCCCTTCCTTCACCCACTGGCCAAGGAACAGAGGAAGCTTCTCTTTTGCTCGCGACTCGCGTGCACTTTGGCTTATTAAGGGCTGATTCACCCTTGCCACCGCCTCCTTCCTAGATAAACCTCGTCCTCCCGGCTGTCCCACAACCGCCGTTCATCACTGCCCCCCGTGAAATGACTTATGCGCCCCCGAAGCGTACGAGTCTGTCTCCGAAGCCTTCCTTGCCACCCGACGCGTGTATCACGCTCCGTCACGAGTTCGCCACTCGAAGATTTGTCGAATTACTCGCGAGATGGACGCTAGGGGACTTTAAATGACGCGTTTAATAGCGAAGCATTACGATTTTGAAAGGAACGAAATTAAAAAGGATCTCTGCCCGTAAATCGGGGGAGATCGCGGACTCCCCTCCGGAGTCGGTGTCCCGGAGGAATCGGAGGCGTAACCGAAACGGATTCGTCGATACACCAGTCCTGGCTGCAGCCCGATGTTTACCCTTGCCTGGTCGCATCGTTACGCGACGCCATGGAGAAAAAGGAAAAGGCAGAGCGGGCGCGAAACCCATGAAGAATGGCGACACTCAATCACGCCTGGAAGACAACCGCCTGGGAGGCGAGCGTCCGAAACAATACGAAACAAACGGCCTCCGGGGGCGGATATTAGTTTTTCGATTCCTCGAGCCCCAATCGACGACTAACCCACCCTCTCCCCGTTTTCAGCACGCACTCCTCCGTGTTATTTTTCTCAGTCATATTCCCAGCTGCGCATTTATCACTTTTAAACGAGCCCCGGAGAAGCGAGCCGTCCTCTCTTCCTCTTCTTTAAAAAGCCGATCCTCCGCCTCCTCCGCCGCCTTCCGCCGATTCTTCTTTCCCCGTCTTCCACCCCCTTCGCCCTCCACAAGCGTGTGCACGCGTATCTCCTTTTCCGTCTCTCGTGATGGAACGGTGCACGCGGAAAAAGGAAGAGAGAGTGGAGACAGGTCCTCGAGAGCGGCACCTCGGAGGCCCATAATTCTGCCACGCGGAATTTCCGACTATAGTGATGCCGGCGGTCGGCTCCGAGTACTCCTCTCTTTCCTTTCTCCGCTCTTTGTGCCACCTTTCTGCTGCAAGATCGACCAACTTGCCGCATAGGGAGACCCGGTAGGCAGAACTATTGCACACCACGTGCAAATCTTCCGAAATTTCTATTTAACGAACAGACAATCACGTCGTTAGTCGAATATAGAAATTTCCAAGAACTACACTGTATCCTTCGTTACTTGAAAACAATCGCGTACTTAATTCGATGACTCGCGATGGACGCTTGTTTCAATTCGGAATGGGAACAAAAAATCACCGAATGTGACAGAATATTAATTAAACGTGAAATGAAAGAAAGAAAGGTGGGAGATTGAAAATTCCCCTTTCCGAAAATATAAATTCGATACTCGCGAGTTAACCCCCCAATCGCCTCGACTCCCAGAAATCGTAAAACGATAATTCCCAGGAACGTTTTAAAAATTGGAAAAACTTCTGCTTCTGGTAGTCGAATTGCAGGCGAATAGACCGTCTTTGGCATCGGAAGGTCCGTGGAATTTCTGGAGATTCGGTGCGGAAGGGTCTCGGACGGCGTCACGGTGCATAAGCGCGAACGCCCCGGCCTGCAAGCCGGCTAATGACAATTTAAATGCATGGAATTAACGTGGCCGTAGCGGGAGGCGCGTCCGCGGCGGCCACGCGACAGCCAAATAATATCGTTTCATCCCCAACGGGACGCGCGTCGATTCGACTAACTAGAAACCCGCCCCTGCGACCGACCGCGACGGTTCACCGACAAAAAATAATCTCGAATCGACACCGGCGCGGATTTTTTCCTGGATGGCCCCGGATCGACCATCGATGCGCGAACCTTTGTTAGAGAGAATTTTCCGGCTGGAAGAATGGCACAGGCTCGTTCCAGGCAGGCTTGCAATTATTTTTTTCATATCTCCGGGGGAAAGGAGGTTCAGAGATCGATCAAAAGTTCGGCTTTTCATCCCCGGTCTTTATTATTTCTACGACTTTCTTCCCTTTCGGCCGCTGTCGCTTCGAATGTGTAGTATATAGGGGTGCAGGGTGTTTGGCATTCGTCTGATTAGACTGCGACGATTATTTTTCCTGTTGCTCGCTTCGTCCACCTCTCGTTTCGATTAACTGCCGATTTTTAATCACCGACGATTCGGCGGTTGCACGGGAAAATGCACTATGTCAGGATTTCAAAGAACTTTATTCTACGATTCTGTTGCGAAATGCACGATTTAATTTGAAATGTTTGAAAAAGTTAGGTGGATTAGATTATCCGCGCGAAGAACTTTGAATGACAATGTGTGACGACGATTAGAATTATCGATTTCCGATGTGTACTTGAATGTAGTATACGTGGATGATACTGACTGGAATCGTACGATGAAAATAAATATACTTTGACTACAAACGAAAGTCGGTACTAATTTCATTAGAACCAGCTGACCTAGCTTAACCCCATGGGTGTTCCTTTAATTTCGAAAACCTACCCCGCGTGCATAATTATTTTTACAAACAGCGCAATTGAAATAAAATATAATAGAATAGAGGATATTGCCAATTATTTTTCCGAAAAATTTGTATCTTCGTTGCTTATGTAATAAATTCGCGAACAAAGCGATGTTTAGGATTAAAAATATATTTATATTAAATAGCATCGAATATTATAATCCTAATTATGTTAAAATAAATATGTTTTAATTTCTTCTATATTGCACTCGAATTATTCGAAATAAATATCCAAAAGGTTAATAGTAATAATTTTGATATTGGCAACTAATAACGAATTATGTAATAATATATGTTAAACAGAAAGCTGTCATTTTCGCCGGTTTTCCACAGTCAACGTTATCTTCGACGACCATACCTGCGTTACGGTACATACCACTTCGCTCTCTCAAAGGCTGCTGCTAATAAAACTACGGCAGCGTATGATCCAACGTGACCTCGATTTCCTCGCCAACTGTCGGCGTTGGAACAAAACAAACGGTTCAGAGACACGGTGGAAAGACACTGGAAACCGTAAACCGATCGGCAAAATGAATTCTCAGCTTCACTGGCCACCACGGCAAAATCTACCCCAACAAAAGACACCTGGAACTCGTTAAACGCGTCTCTGACGCCTCGAATTCCGACACAGGCGTCGCGTTCGTCCGCTCTCCTTCCCGTGGGCAACTTTTAATTCGATCAAATTCGCCCAGCGATCGGGTCGAAACACAGGGGACGCCAGAGATGAAACGAAACCGGCCGACGAAGGCTGCGTAACCGAATTTACCGATTTTTAATTCCCGCCGGCGGGCCGGCCTCCTGCAGCCGATACTACAAGGGGCTGGAATCACCCTAAATCGCTAATAAGGCTTCGCAAACCTCCGTACATCCCGCCGACAGGGATTCCCGGTTCTCATTCCCGATGCTAATCCTCTCGTCTCATCGAACCACTGTCTCCCAGCAGCCTTCCTTCGCCGCCATTTTTACGGATTTTTCTTCAACCCTGATAAATAATCCGTTTTCTCTGTTTTTACAGAATTTCCTTCATTTCTTTCGTCACAATCTGTGTACCTCTATTTCTTTTTCATTTTCCAATAACGTAGTGTCGAATTAAAATTTATTCGCGCGAATTATAGAATAATTTACAGTAGTAGGGTGGTTTGGAATAAATAATTGTCACGGATTTTTCTTCAATCCTAACAAATTCTAAAAAGTCGAGGTATTTTCGTGGACATTCTTTGATTTATTAAGTCAGAACCATGTATTTCTATTTCTTTTCCTGTTTTCAATAACGTGATATCGAATTAGAAATTATTTACACGAATTATAGGCGAAATTGCAGTAGGGGTGGTTTCTAATAAATAATTTTCAAGCCACGATTCTGTTAATCTATGGACATAAATTAGCTGCATTCGATATTCTATTGACATTTAAACCCACCCTATATTCCTATTTTATTCAAGGGGTAAATTTTTGCAAATCGAGGGAAGTTGTATTCGATAAAATGGCGGAGAAATCGGGATGTTTATGAATAAACGAGTGCAGAAAGTCTGGGAGAACGGTGTAACGAACGACGCTGGTTGTTGAAACGTATACTTTCGAGCAGGACGAACAAATCTTCGCGCATCAACGTGCGCCGGAAACGGATACGCATCGGTCGTAATTCGTGGCCGCACAAGTGCAGCGCAATTAATTTTCTCGCTGCAGCTGCATCCGCAGTCTTTCCGCGTTTCGGTGGTCGCTCGTTGCAGGCCGGCCTTTAATCTCAAAGCGTCGGTGCTGCCTCGTAGAACGGAGCACTCCTTCTTCCTAGAAATATTCCGCGAAACCACCGAAATCTCTGGTAACCCCGAAAGGGGTTATCGAAGGATCGCTACTGCGAGCGTAATAATTCCATTTCCGGTTGCGTGTTCGCCGCGAAACTTCCTTCGAGACTTCGCCGAGCTTCCAAAATTCTCCACCGTGACACACCTCGAGCGTGGAGCAACACTCGAAGAATTTTGAATAATTTAATTCCAAGAAACGACGGCTTCGCACGATTTTTCGAAACCAAGAATGGTTCACTGGCAAACGCTTTTCACGACGACTATGGTCGGAAGAAATTGATACCCGAGTTTCCTCGCGGACAACAAAGGCTACCGAGGAAAGGGGATTCGAAATTAAGGTTGAAATTGGAATGGGAAACGGAAACGGGAAATTTTTCGCGGGAAAAAGCTGCGGAACGAAGGATCGAAAGGGTAAATAGAAGGGGAAGAATTTAACAAACTGATTATACAATCAACATCCACCGGTGATTCAATAAGTCAGAGAACCACTGGGTATTGATGCTCGATCAGCCAGCCCCTGGAGGTTTAATTAAATACAACTCCCACCCCCGCTGGTAACGCAGCCTCGCCGCTCGCGCGTGTAAAACGAGCGATATTTTTCACGAAAACCACCCCGCCGGACGATCTCGCATCTAGCCTCGGTATCACGAGTCAGACGTCCAGACTCTATCGAATTATTAAGTCTACGCGACTCCTATATTCCTCCGCTTCACGGTTACTATACGTACTTTGTACCTTGTTCGTCGAGAAGGACCTCTGTCTGCGAAAACGTTTGGATATTCCACTTTTCCGCCAACTGCATGTCGAAAAATTAACGAAATCGGGAATAATTTGTCCCACACTTTGGCATTTTTAAATTATACCGACGTATATTTTATATTCTAATTTTAATTTTATTTTACGTTACATATTTCCTACATACTGTCAGGTGTATTTTAAGTCCATGTACGTGTGTATTTCTTGTTTCAATTATAATTATTTCGTGATAACTCTGGTGAGGGTGTTTACCCTTTTCCTATTAGCTATTTGTCGCTTCTTTTTTAATCTTCGACTGTTTATTATTACGTTAACGTTTCTCGTTTTACGTATACTTTACCAGTGTTCGAGATTAAGAATCGAAGCTTTCAAGAAAATAGGTTCCCTTCCCCAAATACAAACCGTGAAACCCTGTAAAGTGTCTATTTATTATTAATGATAGATATATTAATTTCTAGGCTGGGATTTTTGGGAAATAAATTTGGTAAAAATGAGAAAGAAAATCTGTCGTGTAAAGAGATTAGATTGGCGATCTCGGGAGCCCCCTCTATGGCTGCCAAACCGGAAGCCCGAGTCAGCTTTCCGGAGAACTCTCATAATGGCGATTGGTTCAGATAGAAAGAGGGAAAATAACGGAGTTGATTTTTTGGAGAAGGGAAGGCGTGATGGGAAATTAAGCTGATCGTGTTGCAATACAATCCTGTCGTACCTATGGGCGCGTGACGTTGGTAGCAATGTTGCTGGGGATATGACAGGCGCGCATGGCACGGAGTGTTGCAACACCCCCCGCGTCAAGAATTCATGCAGCTCCGATGGGGGACCATAATTAACCGAATACCGATACTCACCAGCTTACCCGACTCCATCTGCGACATACGCCGCCTATATATATATATATACATATATGTATATACACACGTATATATACACGCAGACGCGTGCGTGCAACTATATACGTATGCGGCCGAACGCGTAATTCTGCGTGCACCTGTTCGCGCGCGCCAGCTATGCACCTGAACGACCGCCGAAAAATGCTAGACCTATAGCCACTCGATCATGTTCGAGGCTTATCCTAACGGTGTTCCATTATTTCGCGAATTTTAATCCCATCCTTTTCGAAAAGTAGTATAGAAAATTCGTATCTGCCTGGAATCTTGCATCTTGCAAGATCGTTCGAAAATTGGGAACAAAAGTCAAGGTTCCAAGCCTATACAGGGTGTTTATTATTTAACATCGTCGAGGTTACTGGAAGCTTTTCCAGATAAAATTGAAATCAGATAAAATTGGTTTCTCCTGGACAAGTGCACTTTTCCCAATGGAATTTCTTCAGGGGTTGCACGAAAATAATTATATCCGATATACAAGGTTGGAACTGGCTTCCAAACGGGGCAATAGTGTCCCAAAAATCGGAAGAAGGACATGTTATTCCATGAAACAATCGGGGAGAAGGAATTCTCTATTTTAGGGCCTTTATTGTCGTTTATACGCGGTCTTCCACGAGGTACAACAAACCTAATTTTACTTCAACAGAATCGTATATTTTTCAAGGCCTCTTTTTAAAAGATTCAAACATCGTTAAAGTCAAAATTGCGTATAGGGGTGAGATTCCTTTTATCAACGATACCTCTCTGGAAAGATAGTCAAGAAAGATCGTACTTCCCCGCGAATCTTGCATCTCGCAAAATCATTCGAGAACTGGGAACGAAAGTCAAGGTTCCAAGCATGTACAGGGTGTTTATTCTTCCTCGGACAAACTTGAAATAATTTTTCTTGAATAATTCTACTTTCTCCATGCGGGACTGTATCTCTTTAAACTCTCCTTGTGGAGGTTTCGGACGATACGAAGCTCAAGGTTGCATATAGAGGTGAAGTTCCTTACATCAACGACACCTATCATCGATCCCACTCGTGATCGGTAAAACCGGAATTTGTTAGCACTTAGCGGCAAGAAGCGATACTACGTTTCTTACGAAGTGCACTTGCAGTGTGGAGAAGTTGGTGCCGCAGCTCGTTCTCCACTGGCCTGCCGCAAACACACTGTGCTGCGAGAGTAAGCAAGACTTTATAGCCGCACTAATAGAACTTAAGTGGCAGAGAACTCGGCACCTTCTTCCGGTCTCGGAATCGTCCGGTAGCAAACCGTGGCTGCAGCCTGATCGCGAAGAAAACGCAAACAGGACTGCGGATAGATCGCACCTTGGAAGGACGAGAAGCGAACGGGAAGAAAAATGGAGAGGCTAGACAGCGATTAAAAATTCCGTTTGCCGTCCGTAGGAAGCGCGTTTTCCGCCGGTGTGTAACATCTGCCTCGGTGGAAAAAGAAGAAGCCACCCCCGGAGGAGCGAGGGAGAGAGTGGCAGGCGTCTTGCTCTCGCGCTTCCTCGGAAGGAAGGAGGACCGGCTTCTCACCCCCGGGAGACTGGCGCACTCACCCCCTCGCGGGAAGCCTCGCCACTCGGCGACCAAACGGAAAGAGAGGCTGCCAACGGCGGGACAGAGAGGGTGCAACCCCCGCCCCTTTACGGGTCTGCCGGCGGTGGCGGCGGTGTCGTATCTTGGCCTCCGTGGCGCGCCGCTCTATCGACGTACAGCCACCCTCGACTCTCTTCTCTCCTCTCTCCGCGTCTTCCCCCGCCAACCTATCTACCCACCTTTCTACCACCCTTGCTGCACCTTGTGTGCAACCCGCGATCGGCCGAGATAGCGAGTGGAAACGGATCTCTAGACCTTGGCAGGAGTTGCGTGGAGACGTCTACCAGAGAATCGGGTGTTGAGGTCTTTGCTTGGTTTCGGGGGTGAGCGTGATCGAGGGTCGCTTGATGGCGCTCTGGAGGGAGCCGGATAATTTCTCGCCGATCATTTCGACGAAACGGGACGAATAAAATGCACAAATGAATTATTAAACGTTGGAATCAGGCTTAGGCTCTACGAACCCATGTTCCCCACGTCGGGAAACGCGTGGCTTTTCCAGGAGCTTCCCGGTGTCCTGTTAGTCCAGTCCCGGAATCGAGGCCAAACAATTAACGTTGTCGAGCCACCATCCGTTTAGTTACGAGTTCTCGCTGAAGTATTCTCGATAGAAACTGCGAAGGCGGTGGCTTCGCGAGGAAGATCCGAAAATTTGTTCCTCGTGAGGTTGAACGACGAGGAGACGGCAAAGATGGAGGACGGACGTGGATCGACGGCTATAAACGGAAGTCACGAGAGGGAAATCGGAGGAGGGATAGAGAGAGAAAGTGGCGGGTGGAATTGGTGAATGGAAATGTGGCGGGATGAGATGTATTATCATGAAATCGCGTTATTGAGATCTCTGTGGGTGAATTAGCCTCCCTCGATAGTTTGCGATGCGCGGAGCAACGTCTGTATACATTCCCGAACATCGGGGATTTCCTGTCGGTTAGTTTGACACGACGGAAAATAGGTATCGCGGAATGTGGGATCCAAGGAAGGCTGTTGCAGCCGCCAACCTACGATTAGGCTACGTTATATCTCCGACGATTCTATTACCCGTAGCTTCCATAATTAATTGATCCGCTGGCCTAGGTGCTTCCAGTTCACCCCCGATGCTAGGTAAAGTGCCATGAGACACGTCTCGACCAAATTTCGAATTCTAAATGGTTCTCGTGCACCGAATCATAATTATTAGCCGAGAATGGACGAAACCTGTTGGAGAAATTAAACACTGGCTCGTGGATCGATGTATGGATCGTTGTGCCGTCGCCTGGACGCAGTTAGGGTATATCGAGGAAGGAGAATGCACGTGGTGTAACGGAACAGCGACACCTAAGCGACTACGTGGAGCGAAAGGGTTTCGCCCTTCGGCTAGGTCCAGCCACCTAGAGCGTGTCGTGGGCTTTCAGGGGCCGAGGATTCGAAAGAGGAGGAAGACAGGGTGGAAAGGACGGGGTTAGCTGTCAGGGAGATAAATCGGTCCCGGCTTAATTAAATCTTCTTCCGTGCTACCCGGCCAAGCCAGTGCCTGCTGCCGGACACCATCCTCGGAGGGTCCAATTGTTTCGAGGATATCAACCCTGATTTAGGAGCACGCGTATTCCCCAAGTACATCGCGAGTACTACCTGACCAGCACTCGTGATCCTTATGGACCACGCTACTCTCTTCCCTCCGGAAAAATGCTCGGCTGTATACTGCGTTTAAGCGACGTTTAGCTTCGAACTTTGCGAAACACGATATACACGAAGTTTGGCATCCTCCGCCGGGTGTAAACATATGTCCGACGCGATTAGGAATCGCGTGTCGCGTAAATTCGGCATAACTTTGAATAACAAGGAATAAAAATTAAATTTCCGAGAGTAGAATACACCATCTTTCAATGGTATCGTGGGATAATTGTTCTCAGTTTGTCTCGTAATATAACAAATTTTCCAAGTTGAACCTAGTCTCGCTAGAGAGTTAAGCTATCCGGGTTAAGCTGTTGCGAAGCTCGTGAAAGAATTCAGTAGTACGAGTGAATTTTCCGCGCCGCACGAGCAGCTGGGCCACTTTTCCCGTCGATACAAGGGAACAGGTGGAAGACAAGGGTTTCCCCGATGACAGGTAATAAGTTCACGCGTCTTAGGTAACGCGGTCCATCTCTTTGTGGAACAAAGTCGTCCAAGAGGCGGAGGTTTGACCTCCTCGAAGCGTGTCGTTCCATAGGAAGGTGTATCGTTACTTGGTGACGCTTTGAGCCAGTGGCAAGGGGTTGGCGGAGGTCGACACAGGCGGCGGAGATGCAAAGGGGGTTGCTCTTAGCCGCGTTAATGCCTTGAGAGGGGAGCGTTAATTAATAATTGCTCGAGGGTGCCACCGGTCCCTCAGGAGCGACCTAGACGAAGATAGAATCAAGCAAGAGGATCATACGTGTCGGAAACCGCCGCTGCTGGATCGAGATAAGCGATCGTTTGTCGATCGATCTTTTGCTTCGCATCCATTCAACCCTTCCTCTCGACTCGCGTTCAGGTATCGTACACCGAGATCTCAAGGCCTGCGGAATTTTACTCGAATTTCTGTCTTGCCAGGAACAGGATTTCACTTCGATCCGTTGTTCCAAGATCGACGAAGAACCCGGCAAGCTCGAGATCGCGAGCGTCTGTCCGAGCCCAGTTACATCCGACGAGATCTTCCTACCACGATAAATCACTTGGATCGAGCATAAACTTGGTCGAATATTCCCGACTACTGTCCCGTCTAAATCTGCGCGAACTCGCACCCCGACGATAACTCCGATTCCTCGAAGTCTCGACCGAATAGATTTCTGTTTTATTTGTCGGTTCCAGGAGACACGGTCTCTCCAGTGTCCATGAATCCTGCTGGTGCCACTTTATATCCGCGAGCTTCCAATAAACCGCGTCTTCCCGCTCGTTCCTCTTTTTCCATCCTCGGCGACCGTCGCTCCGCCCTCTCGCCGATACGTTCGTGCACGCGTTTTCCAATCTAACGAGCGCGTTTACACGTCTAAACGGCCCCATCAAACCGAAACAAATCTTCCTTGGAATCCTGACTCGGTAATCCTCGCCACGGCTAGAAAGAGAAAGGCTCGGGAGGGTAGCGCGGCCAAGCGCGATTGTGTGCGCGATTGTGCGCGCGTCTGCGGGCCTACGGGAGAATCCGTAAAAGGGGTGGCTTGACGCGTGTGTGCGTGCTCGGCAGAGCGAGAGAGAGAGAGAGAGAGAGGAAGACAGAGGGTGGCTCGTGTATAGTTTCTCTCGGGGCTTGAAAATGTGACGACGACCCAGCCGGCCGAGATATTAAACTATAAATCCTTATCCCGCTACGCGGACCCGGACTACCCCGCACGCTCGACCAGCAAAGTTATCCTCTGTGTCGCGGCACTCTTGCGTGTTCGCGCTGGATCCACGCGCGATCGCTCGCACGCTCCAGCATCTGCACCTGCACCGAGATTTCTTCCTCTCCGACGCTTCCTCCACTCCCGAAGATCGCTCGATCCGAGGACCGATCGAGCCACCTCGTTCCGGGGAACGATTAATTATTGACAAATAAGAAACAGGTAAATGACAACCAGGTATCCTTTATTTTCACCTGCAGAGCACGTGTACTCGTTTAATTCGCGAATATGAATTTTTAATATATTATTTCAAGAAATTTGACTCTAACCCTTTCGCTTCGAGAGATATTCCAAGAAGTATGCTTCCAACCCTTGAAGACTTTGAGGGCTGATTTCATCCCTTCGATGTGAACAATGCCAGATAAAGAATATACGCGTCGAATACTTTATTGAAAACTATCTCTCCCGTGAATTTCGTCAAAATCGGTGTGTAGGGGTTGAATATGGTCTCTTGTAAGTGCTTCGACTTCCCAGTCTTCTATAATTTTGGGTACAAACCATACTCTGGTAGAAATTCTTCGTTGTATGAAATTTTCTTTTCAATCTCGTATAATTTCCACGCGTCGTGAACGTTCCTGAAAAATTTATCGTACGAAGATAGGAGAGAGTGCGTTAATTTTCCTGCAGAGGCAGAGAGTCTCCGAATTTTCTTGAAAAATTTCGAAAATTCCGACAGCTTGGAAGAACCGTAGTGCACGCACTCTTAATTTACACGGTGGACGAAAACACCAGATGTCGTCGGGAAATTTATCTGCGATTTAACGGGACACGGAGACGAGAAGCGTCTCTGGCTAGGGCATGCTCGATTAAAAGTTTCGTCACGGCGGTCGAGTGCTCGTGAATCGAACTAGCCGAGCCACCTCGACACTTTAAAATTCGACAGAAATTCGGCCAGACTGTCAAACAATTCGCCGTAACACAATTTTTCCCAACGGCCAACGTCGCGGAACTCGCACGATCAAGTTCCACGGCGATATCGCGACGGTGGATCGAGCTGGATCCCCAGCGAGCAGAGGGTAGGAAGCTGTTCCGCAAGGTGAATCTTCCTTGTGGACATTTTCATTTTAATCCACGGAGCACCCTTTCGATCCGGCGTTTATTGGCCAAATCTATGGCGGCACACGCACGTCATTAAACCGCGCTCGGACTATCGATATCTATGCCGGACGCTAGTGCGTGGATCGTGTTAAGCGAATAAAAAGCCTATTGCTCTGAAATAGTCGCCGGTAATGGCGGAAGTAATGTCCGTGACGAAATGGTTTCATTCCGCATCCAGCAGGGACGCTTTATTCTCGTTGCAAAATTGTGCGTTCCTTCGAGGGACGGATCTGAAATTGACGCTGATGCTGTTCGAGTAATTGTTCGGGTTATCTCTTTTTTCCAACGGGACTTCGTAGCCCCGGATCGATCGAGAGCTGTCGGATAAATTTTTCGAAAGCATTCTTTGCCTTGCGAGACTTTATTTAGAAAATTTGCTGAAAGTTCAAGAGAGGAACGGGAGTGGAAAAATATGGTGGAAGAGAATTTTCTTTAACCGGAGAAATTTCGTTTCTATAGTAATCTAAGAGGGGACGAGTAATACGATCTTGGAAATTGTTCTTGAAATTTTTCCGAAAATTAATTTTCATTCAAAAATTGCTCGGTCGAAATAGGCAAAGGTGATCTAGAATGATTTAGAACGTCCTGGATCCTCGCACGAACTTGTTTAGCCAAGGAGGTTCCAAACCCTGAAAGCGTAGGAGTTGAAACATTTAGACGCCGGATGCGAGGCTCTCGTCGACGGTATAATCTCACCGGAAGTCCCTAAGACTCGCAAGAGTGCCGCAGGACGGTTCGGTAGGGTGGCCATCTGCGGATATTAAAGGAAATGGCGGTATGATTAGTCGAATACGTGCGCTGGTTTCGTTTTAAGGGAACACCGTGTACCTTCCTAGCCGATATAATTTTCCCCGTCCCACGAAATATCCCGATCCACGAAAAACACCCCGATTCCCACCTTTTACCACCGGATACAAATAAATGAAAATCATCGAATTCTTTAATCGAGAAACTCGAACGATCTTCGCTGAAAAAGCTAGGAAAGACGATTTAAAATAAACGATACAAAATAATCGAGGGACAGTTGAATATTTTTAATAGTTATTATAAACATGGCGAAGGTAGAACGTCGGGAGGGGATAAATATGAAAAGTTAGGCGACAGAGAGCCCGAAGAATCGCGACATCGTAATCCAGGGCATTGTCGGGACCGCAAATGACCAGCCGGCTGTGTAACTGCTCGGCCTCTCCCATTTTCAGGGGGTTGTTTGCTTGATTTAGGGGTTGGACGCAGCTCGACTCGACCGAGGAACAAGCCTTTCTTCCTGCTCGTCAGCGGGAACTGCTCGCCGAACGAAAAATACCATTCCCGATATCCACTAAAAATGTCCAGCGTGACGATAAATTTCCCTTACGACCGGTAGCCGAATAAACCACCCTGGAACGGAATCTTTTCGCAGCAGGGGTCGCGCCTCGAGCCGGGCGATGTTAACAAACGATAGCCGCTGGTAATTTTCGACAGCGACTCGGGAACGTTCGATGGAAACGGTGTTTTCGCTGGAATAGATCGGGAAAATGGTTCGACGTGCAAACATTTCGGTTATTTACATACGGATAGGTTCCCGGGCCAGCCTCCCCCCTTCTCTGGTTTGTCTTATAATATTAATAAGGGTAGTTTCCGGACTGGCGTGCTGCGGAATCGTGGAAGGGGCCTGGTAAGAGCTATGCTCGCTATGTCCGGCAAGGGTGGTATGTTGTAGATAGTCGTCCGCGTAGCCCCCTAAGGGATGAAGTCTGGACCTTGTTAGAACGAGAATGCTAATTTATTAGGGCGCGCCGGGGAATGCCTGGTGCTGGCGATTTTCGGATGCTTCTTCGAAAGAAAACCAAACGATTCTCGCCCGTTTCGCGGATCCTGCAACCCGCTCGCGTCGGTGGTCGCAGCTTCGCTCGAGATCGATGCAAGATCGTGTTTCCGCTGCGCGAAAAACACCCGTGACACGGTGCAAACGTTCTTGCACAGCGGAGTATCCAGAGGAATACGAATGTGCCTAGTAGAGAATCCTAAAGGGAGCGGGTTCGAAGATAAATTCGCAAGAAATCGCTCACAGACTCGACGCTCGCGAACCACCCCCGGAGCTGCGTCTACTGGAAACAGGGACAGCGAAAGCGAAACCACCGAAACGGGAGCAGCGACTGGCAACCTGGTAGCGGCTTCGGAAAAGCTGGCAGCCAGACCGCGAAGATCGAAACTGTCATCTTGGCAAGGATTCCAACCGAACGACGAACACGATCGCGTCGCGTGAAACGACTTTACGCTATGAAATAAAAATAAAAAAAAAAAAGAAATCGGAAAACAAAAAGGGGGCGGAAAAAATGGATAAAAGGAAGGAAAAGAGAAGCACAAGCCACGATGAGCGGTGATGGGCAGGATATCGGGAGTTATACTTTTAATAAAGAGCCATCCTCGCATCCGACACCAGCATTCACCGGCATCAGCAGCCTCGGCATCAGCGATCCCTGGCTGTGTGCTGGGGGTGGGTGGGGGATGCGCGAGCGAACGCCACACGTGTCTTGAGGGTGGTAATTACGCGGCATCTGCAGCCAGCCCACACCAGCCTGCCGTCCGCCAGTTCTGCCTCCACCTCCTCCTCCTCCTCCACCTCCGCCTCCGACTTACTCCGCAACCTTAGGTGGGCTGCCGGGTGGATTTGGCCGGAGAGGAGGCGGGAGGGCGGGAGGGTGAGGGTGGCGGGATGAGGCGAAGGGGTGGCGAGGGATGGGTGGCCACAGTATTGATTTTGTCCAAGACAGCCGACGCCGCCGCCGCCGACGCCGCGGCCAACCAGACCCACCTCTGGTGGTACCCACTCGGCTACAACACCAATCCCCACCCCACATTCCACCCCGACTACTCTCTCTCGTGCTCCTTCTCCTTCGAGCCACCCTCCGACGACTCTGTCTCTCCCTTCTCGAGCTGTCTCTCTGTCGGGCTCGCCTACGTGCACGTCTCTTCGTACGTGAACGTCTGTCTCTTCCGTGTTCCAGCTGGATGTTGAATGTAAGATGTAAGGCTGGTCGGTCGCTTGGCTAGCTGGCTGTCTTTGCGGCACAGTTCCAACCGCGGTTGTCAAAGGGCTCACTATCCGCGCCATTTTTTCATCGGTATCAGCGAGACGTAAGTGGAAGGTGGGTTTGGTCCTTCGAGACAGGTGTCCGTCGACGAGGATGAAGCGGAGTTGGACATGTCTTCGATCGTTATTCTCTAATGAAATTTCCGTTCAATTTTCGGTACATGGGGTAAAAGACGATCTTGGTTATCCTTCGTCGTTGTTCCCACCCGATGTCGCGGATTGCTGGATCACCTGCGACGCTTAGAGGCGTTCGAGGCTAAACGATTATCTCGCGCTGAAGACTTCTGGAAGAACGGGAAGAGAAAAGTGGGAGAGAAGCTGACGAGTGTCTTTAGAATTCACGAGTCCTCCACCCTTGGTCCAAGTAACGATAGTTTAGAAACTTGACGATGCCTGGGCGACGGGGCAGCGTGAGAGCCACGGCATCTGGACGGTAGTTAAAATGCATGTAGTCCTCCGAGAGTCTCGTATTCAAATACAGGATCAGTCCTTCTTCGACCTCTCCGTAACTGATCCCGATCCCGATCTCGATCCCGTGTGCCTCAGGAGAAGAAGAACTTTTCGTCTTGTTGGGAGGGTTCCAGGATCCGCTGCCACGACTTGGATTTTCCCACACGGGTCCAGCGTAACCCGTCCCTCCGCGTTCTTTCCTCTCCACGTCTCGCGTAAAAAATCCATTTCACCTTTTGAAGCACCGAAATTAGTACCTTTCTCGCGAGTAAAAGTCTCTGTACCTTCTCGCGTGCACTCCTCCGGTTCCGGGACGACTGGAATCATCGCGGCGATCGCGTAAATCCGTAAAAGGAAAATAAAAAGGAACGACTGGACAGTGTGGAAAATGGAAAAGGAAGGAAAGCAGAGACAGCGGCTGTTTCGCCCGGCCCGTTTTTATCGGCGATTCCGACTTCGTCCCATCCGGCTGCGCCACCCTCTCCTTACCATTCGATATTGTATTCATAGGCAGCGTTAAGAGACAGAGATATCGGGGTGATTCACGAGCGCGGTGCCGACGGAATTCGTATTAGGAGAAAAATGTCACCCTCCTTTCGCCGTCGTTTCGCCGCCCTCCGGAACTAACCGGCTAGATGGCCACGGCGGTGGACATCGTTCCGCTTGCCCTACGCCGCATCCAGATATCCGCGATACAACCCCGATCGTATCGATTCTCCACCCTACCCCGGCGACGGTAAAATAATAAATAGAATCCATGTAGCGGTTGGTCGCGACCAGTCAGTTAGGCGGCTCGATAGAAATGGTCCGAATTGTTTCTTAACGGATGGAAATATTCCGAATCCCCGAATTCCTTTTAAAAACTCTGAAGCACCTTTCGAAATCGTTTCAAAGAATCTCACGATACTATAGCACCCCTGAAAAATTATTCCAACAGCGTCGATATTTTTGAAAGTCGCGCGAGGTATCGTTAATCCACTGGTCTGTCGATCGACGTGGATCAAAGGTGCAGAGATCGAGGAACGAACCGAGGACGGGGCACCCTGTCGTTGCGAAAGGGGAGGTTGAGAGCGAGGTAGAGGGTGGCGCGAGCCACGCGGCTCGCGGAATAAACGAAACATAAATGTCCCTCGGGCTTTCAGTCGCATCGAGTTGTTGTTACGTTGGGGAGTTCATGAGGAGCAAAGAGGATCACGCGATCCAGATAAAAGAGCAACGCCAGTCCACGGGACCCTCGCATGTATCCAGCTTAGCCGAGACCGCAGTTTAAGGAGCTTTGGCTTTTGTTTAATCCGGAGTGAGTAAAAACGAGATGAGGAGATCCAACGGCCCTCCAGTCACTTCTGGCCCTTGATTCGCGGCGAAATCCCTCTCATTCAGCGACGCCGCCGTTGGGGGATCAGGAACCGGAAGTTGACAGCACCTCTCCATCGCGTGCCCCGTTTCCTCCATCTTGCTTCTTCGCAGCTTAATCCCGTCGGCGCTAAGTCGCACCTCGATCTTTATAGATCGTTGTCGAGATCTACTCGTCGAGTGGAAGCCTCGACGAGGGTATTCGCTGGCGAAGTTCCATCGCGCGATTGTTTCGCTTATGGGGCAGAACTTTCTATTTAATATTCACCGCCGCCATTGTAGCTACACGTTGTGTCAATTTTACTCCGACGAACTTCCCTGCGTCTTTAACATCGTTTAAATTCCCAGTCCTCGCGATTAAACCGTAGATTGGTGACGGTGACCATCAGAGGTCGCTGAAGTTCACTGTCAGTTCGGCGTCACTTGGAACACGCGGACAAGCGGATGGGAACCTTAGAAATCGGCAAAGATACTTGGCGATACGAGGGTTGGGCTGATTAATCGCGGTGGAAAGGGCGGTCGGTCGAATATTCCGTGACATGACGGCTCGCGTCGTGTTTTCTCCTCAATTACGTCAATCCACTCACGACCCCCGCGTAACGGAGCGACTACTCGAATCGAAGCCCTCCGGTTCGGTCCTTAATCGGTCAAGTGATCGTAGACTCCGCCCGACAACCGGCTGCTGGCTGGCTGACCGACGGTTAGACGGAGACAGAGCGTGCAGGCAAGGGGTGCTGGACTGGGTGAAGCCAGCAACGGAGGCAGAAAGAGAGAGAGAGGTCAGGAGAAATGGCTAATTCCGGATATTTATGTAGGGGGTAAAGTAGGGGTTGTTACGGGCCTCGAGATCGCCGCTATAACCCTGGAGAGCCAGAAGCGACCAACTGACCAGAAAATTAACCCTCCAGTCGATCGGATGGAGCCGAACCAGCGGAACAGGCCGATGCCTTGACTATCTCGCGTCAAGCCTCCGACTTTTTCCACTTTCCACGCGAACCTCGTGTCCCTTTGAATTATCGACCAAGCCCCCTCTGCTCTGACCTTCCTTCGGCCGGCTATCAGCCTCTCGTTTGTCCGGCAGAATGCTAGCGCGTCCCCTCCTGCGTTCTCCGCTTCTACTGATTTTTCCATCGGCATCGGGGTGGGCGTGTTCTTCCAGAGATCGCGTCGGTGCTTGCGGTTTCCACGATTTCGAGGAAACCGGCAGTCTGAAGGAGCCTCCAGTCTATTGGACGCTCTGTCATCCATGGGAACCGCTTCGGGGGTCGATTCCGAGTGCAAACACCTGTGAAGAAAATTTATATTAATACAAAACCATAGTGTAAATGTAGGATCGTATTTGAATGGATTGACTTAAAATAGTATTATTGACTTGTTAATAGAATAAAATAAGTTTGTAAATAGAACGACAGGGGCTAGCTACGAAACAAGAGAGATTCGCCAAGGGCACACTTTCTGATCTTCCTTAAAAATTACTCTTACAACTGACTTGCATAAACTCTGTCTTTGCACGCTCTTAGATTGGCCTGCGCTCTTACACCCTTATTCAAATCATTCATTCTGTGGGCCAGGTACATCAACCAGTTTGAACGCATCCCTAAGCTTTCACTCGGCTCTATCACGAACATTCTTCGCAGCCAATCCTCTTGCTCGTGGTCACTTTCGTTCTATAAGCCCAAGCACTCTTGACATTCTTTCAGTGCCGTAATTATTCTATGCCTAAGCAAATGTCACCCTCCCAATCGTCCAACTATTCTTCGACTTCTAGGCAATTTCGAGCACCTAGAACTCGTCCCTGGAGCAATTTCCATACTCCGAGACACTCCGTGCATAATGGCTGCATGCAAAGGGCGTAGGTGACTGGAATCAGGATTCGCGGATGCAAATGGAAGAACGCAACGATCGCTGGGAAACCGAAGGAGAATCGAACACGGGTTAATCGGAGGCAGACAGTGGGAATGAAGCGGATCGGCGAGATAAACCAAGGCGACTCGCGCGCAGACACGGTCGTGCCAGCCAACGTCCCCCAATAAAAGTCAACAAAAGACTAACGATTCATTCGGCTAATGGAAAAGTCCGAAAACAGAAGCGCACCGTCCACCCCCTCGCTCTACCACCCCGTTTCTCCGCCGCCGCCCGTGTCACCCTTCGCCGCGTTTCCACCGTTCATAATTAAGCAGACTTTTAGCAGATTAGATCCGCGATCTCGCGCGCGCCTAGCTGGCCGCTCGGTAAGTTGTCGCGACGAGCCGCGCGGATTCTTTTGCACTCGCGACGAGACATCACGCGAGATTCCGGCCGGGTGTGTCTAACGAGATTACGTCCTTCCTCGAGCTTCCTCCAACGCTCTGGACGAGGTGATCCCGCGTGGTTCTCGCTGCCGCGCGAATCATTCGGAATCGAGTTTGGAGCGGGTGAAAAAATCGGGCACGAAGATCCGTCGTGTTTAACCCGAGCAAACTTTAATCCCCTCTTCGAGTCGGCGCGGAAAAATAATCCAATCGCCGTTACTTAAACCCCCGAGTTGCAACCACCCCAGCGACTCGGCATCATCGACGAACTACTTCACCCCTTTCTCACAGGCTCGAGACACCTCCCGGTAACCCATAGAATTAATTATCACCGCTCGGGAGAAGGGATAGCTGCCGGAAAGAGCTACCGAATCTGGCGGAACAGCCGTGGATCGCGAGATCTGTCTTAGTCGCGAGTAATCCGTTCGACCATCGGGCGGGAGACGTTCGACGCGGGGGAAAAGAAGGAAAGGAGGAAAAAAAGCGACGCTTGCATCCCCTTAATCTGTCCTCGAGTTCTCTCCGAGCGAGCTAAGCCCCTTGTCGGCATATTGCGACGATTCGCGGCTATAAAAACGCGCGAGAGGGTCTCGCGAGAGGGTGTCGGCGAAACGAAAGGGGTTGTCGGCTTGGCCGAGTGACAAATGGCTCGGAATAATACCAGCCAGCCGAACGAGCCGGCACCCAACGCCCAACATCCGCCGCGCTGGTTCCCCTCAAGCTCGCCTCGGAGGAATCGTGGCTGGCCCTCCGGGGCTTACTCTGACAATATCGTTAAACGATCTTCTTTGTTTTCGTTCCGTTTCACAGACACCCTTCCGCCCCGGCATCCATCTACCGGGGTGTCCGACGTCCACGGACTTTCTTGGCTTTTGGAAATTGATTTCGGTGGCTCGGCTGATCGGTTGGTGTCGCGTGGATTTTTGCTAAATGGCACGATGGTGATGGATGTGTACGTTTCGGTACTACGAGACGATCCTCGGGGATTCTTCTCAGGGTCGAGGGCAGTAGCGTTGATGGCTGGCTCCGATGGAAACGTCTGAGTCATCCCCGATAAACGTGTCGATAAGTATGCTGCGCGATCGCGAGTCGAAGATTCGAAGGAATTTTAATTTGTAGTACATTCGACGAGGGATTCTATCCGAACTTGGATCACTTTCGTAATTATTCGCACGGATAATCGAATTCGTGGTAGAAAAATAATTTTGAGGTCAAGGGGAACACGGGGCTCGGAGCGAGCGACTAATCAACGGCGCTGTGATCGTGGGGTTGGATTTTTTGGGTGTTCCGTTGGTAGGGATCGACGCGAGATTTTTCAGCGGATCCATCCCTGCCGCATCACCGTTTTTTCATTAACTTCCCCTTAAAGAAATTCGATTCTTCGGGGAAAGGGGCAGAATGGACGATCCAGATTCGACTGCACGGCGACTGGACGGAGGGGAAGAAGAGGTCGGCGAGGACACAAAGCTACTTTAAATAAAGGAACGCTCCATCCATTGAACCCATTGTCAACCTCTGACGTTGACTGAGCGAACGGCAGGTCCACAGAATCCATCATCTCCATAGAAAACCTTAATTATTTTCCGATGAAAGAAACCCTCTCTCGGCTTCCATTGCTCTTTTACCTTCGTCTTCTTCTTCCTCTTTTCTTCGCCCTTCTTCAACTTCCAATCTCTCGCTCCAGCATCGCGAAGATCGCGATTTGTTTCTAAAATTATGTTTCACTTTTACTCCCGCAAATGTGTTTTGTTATCCGCTAAAGAGCTTCGAAATCGTGGTTCAACGTGGTGGTGGAACAATGTCCAGGTTCCCACGACGATAAAAATTTCTCCGGCGCAACATTTTCCGGATCCGGCCTACGCATCGAAAGTTTAAGGTCCCATCGCGGCCTGGAGTGTCCTCGGGTCGCGTAGGTGGCACGACAAAGCCGAGATGAAAGAGCGCTCAGCCCCTTTCCGGTGGCATTCAAATGTGGCCTTTCTAACCATGCAACCCCATATCTCCCGCATCCTTTCCAACGACCCCCTCTCGCAGCGGGAAACGCTCAGGGTAGGCAGGAGCACGACGACGACCGAGCCAGCAGCCCATCTCCACCGGTCCGCCAAACAAATGACGCTTGAAACAAACGAAAGACGGCGACGGCGTTTGTCTTTTGTCCGTGCTGGCACGCACGGAATCCAACCGTGCCTTTGCCACCCGTTCCCCGTCGGGGGTGGAGAATAAAAAAATATCGCCGCCGGATTTTTGTCTCGGTTAGCCAAACGATTCTGCTTAATGGCTCGCGCAAAGCTTTCCAAGAGGGAGGCGACAGCGACGCTTTCCTTCGGGCCCGACCCCTCCATCGAGCGATTTCCAATTTTCGGGCAACCCGCAAGTTTCGTCTCGCACGCGTCTTCCGTGATACCGTTGCGAGTAGGTGAATAATTTTTCCATCCTCCCGACAAGGTTCCTGTGTGCAAGGAACAGAAAATCGTCGCGTCGGTCGTTTCCCAGACCACCAGTTCGCGGTATTAATTATAGGGGTTGAAGTTGAAAGTTTCAGTGGAAATTTTTCATTCTCGTGGAATCGTCATCGAAATGGTAATCGATCCTCAAGGGGAGTGATTGATTTTTCATTTGCAACGCAGTTAAGACGTCAGCGTGGATCTTCTTGGGCTCGATCGGAGACGTTGATCGTCGGAGAAGGGTGAACGGGAGACACCGTTCACAACGGGCTTCTCCCTTTCTTTCAATACCTTAATGTCAGCCAACGTTACGAGCCTTTGTCTCCGACTCCCCCGCCGCCGGTGCAAAGGGGTTTTCACCGCTTGAATCCTACTCGAGGATGAAGCTTTATTTAGCAGATGATATTTACGACTTCCAATCCCGCGCGACCCTCCCAACTTTTATATTGTCTTTGGCGAAGTTCGATGCTGTTGCCTCGGTCCATCCCCCTTCCTGTCGTTCATCGATTCGTCTTCGAGCTTCGATTCCGCTTCGCCGACACGCCGCTTCACGGCTCGAGAGCTGTCCAAGTGCGACGCGAAAACAGCCGCAATTTTGGCAGGAAAATTTCCGATACTTTGAAACTCTGCTCGCGACGCTCTCCTGGCAACACGGGATCTCTCTTGGAATCGTTCAACGTTTGATTTTTCACGAAGAATGTTAATATTTGGCGATCTTTCGGGAAAGGTACATCGTCGTGTCAGAATTTTATTCGAATCCCTGGCTGATCGATGGAAGTATCGTACTTTCGATATGTTGACGGATGGCCAGTCAAAATGATGCGACGTCTCGAAAAAGCTCGACAGGACCGCCATCGGATCCTCCATCTCCGCCAAACGTTTCCAGCAGTCGGCCTGGAAACAAATATGCGTGCACGTCTGTCTTATCGTCGAGCCACCCTTCATCCGAGATTGTCATCCGGACTACGAGCAGCTGTAAACACCAGCAGCAAACATAATATAACGAACGCTTCGGGCTATGCGTGAAACAAACCTCCTCTCTTATAGTTATTCCTGCGTACGGATTAATCCATGATGAAAAAAATCTACTGACGAGACGAACAGTTGCTGGAACGGCTTTAAGGAGGTTTTCTATGAATTTTTATCACGTGCTTTTTCATAGACGAAAATAGAATACAGTCGTGGGTATTGATTATTCCTGCCGATTTGCTACTTGGAATATTAAAATTCTGACACAGGAAGTATCGAAGGACCCTGATTTAACACTGGAAATACCCAATACTATTATTTTGACAGGTTTCAGAATTTTTTCCTTCTTTAATTACTAAAAATATATAACTGCTTTTATTGAAATTATTACAAAGAATATCGAGGAACCCTGATTTATCGGTGGATATTCCGAATCCAGTCATTTTGATTAATCTCAGAATTTCGGTTCTTTGTAGTTACTGAAAATATATACCTACTTCAAAGGGGGTAAGTACAGAAATTAATATATTTGTTTATATTCGTCGTACCATTAAAATTACTATAATCCGTGCCAACTAAGTTTACGTACCTATTAAATATTGGTAGTTCTAGCATTAAACGCGAAACTTCTAATATCTCGAAACAATGTGAACCATTGACCTACACCACTGTCCTAATCTGAGCAGCAAGTAGTACCAAACGATATTCGTCAGACGCGCCACTGCGGCTTCAGCGAATCAACCGTGAAAAACGATTCGATAGCGATAGAATCGCTCAAAGTTACGCGATTAAAGGCAGAAATTCTCGAAGAGGGATTGTGTCAGCTGATTTAAAAAAGAACCCAATGTTAAATACACCGAGAATCCGCAAATAGCGAACCTATCGAAAAATCAAGAGAACCGAGTCGCGGAGGAACTTTGAACGTTTCTACCGGATGGTAAAATCGCGTGGAACGTTGATCCCCTTCTTGCTGAAACACCCACAGATCCCGCCACCCCCGATAAATTATATGTCGATAAATTAAAGCGTGCCGGACGTCCGCCGATAAAAATCGAAGATGCGAACCGACCAGGCCGATGGAGGAGAGCAAAGGCCGGCGGTAACAGCGATTCATTTTTCATCGACCTAACCGAATTTGTCGAACTCGGGAGCCGCGCCAAGGGTGGGATCTAATTTCAGGGCCATTACGATGTATACGAGCCACCCTCCGCCGCCGTCCTCGCCCGCGATCGCCGTGAACTATCATTTGTACGAATTACATCGACTCGCCTCCGCTATATCCGCCGTCGTTTATTATTATTAGCAGCCAGCCAACGCGTCACGCCTCCGGGACCAGCGGATCCGCCATTAATCCTTCCGGGAATCATTGAGAAAACTAGACACGCTGCAAACCCGAAGAATCCTGCTGCAGGTGCAGCCTCGGAAAATTCCGGTACTCCTCGAAGCACGATTTTCGAAAAATATTCCATGACTCGTAAATTACCACGATTAACCAAACGATGGAAGATCCCTTTAACGCTAATCCGAAAATTTTGATCAAAAATTTCGAATTCGATCCTTTCGATCGCTAACTTTCGCGATTTTTATCGAATATTTTCTCAGGTCATTTGAGAAAGATCGCGGAGGGTTAAAAGTTTGGCGCCTGTGTCACGAGATAAACGTAAGATTGATCGTAGATCGGTGCAACGACGGTTGCGACCCCCGGCGAGATTAAAAGCTGGAGATTGCGGATGGCTCGCGAGACAGGTGCATGTGATTAAAGGGAAGAGGAAGCAGGAAGGGTCAGCGAAGGAGGGGCCAGAAATTATTTAACGCGGCTTCTCGACTTCTTCTGATCTTTTCCATCAGGTAGATGAACCCTTTCATCCTGAGGAGCGAGCACCGAGGGTCCGAGGGGTGTCGGTGTTGGGGTTCGAGGCGAGCCCGATCCGCGACGATGAAAATTATACGCGTACATAAGAGCAAGGTGAGAGACTGCTACGTTAAAGAAATTAGAGAGATAATTCCTCGGACGAATACCCAATTTACCCTTTCGTCCGAGCCCGAGCATCCTGGCCTTATTATCTAAAGTGCTCGGCTGCGAGAGGCTGACAACGAACGTACGGCAGAGGGGGAGAAAAAAGGGCGGAGAGGAAGAAAAAGAACGTGCACCCTTCTGACGGCAAGGCGTAGGAGAGCCTGGTGGTGGACTGCAAGGACAAAAAGTATTAAAAGGACAGTTCCTCCTCGCGAGTGTACAACCGACTGGCCAGCTGAAGGGTTGCCGGCCAACTTTTTTCGGCTCCTATCATTTATTCACGCCGGAGTTATTTTCTTCCGGATGCTCTCCTTTCCCGGAGAGGGCTGCAAAGGCTGCAGACCTTGCTTCTCCTCTGAATTTCCATTCGCTGATTTTTCCCATCAAGGAACCCCTCTCTCCCCTTCTCTCTCCGGAAACTTGGAAAAATCGCACGATTCCTCCGAGACGAGCTCGGAGACCAGAGATTCCCCCGTCCTCGAGATCGATCTCGAATTTCTTCCGGACGATCTCCTCGTCGGTTCAGACACGTCGTCATTGATCGTGGCAGCTGGAGAACGATCGATCCGCGATCGCAGGGGTCTTGCCGTGATCCACGAAGGACTCTGTGGACAGAGTGTCGTGGATGGAGGAGGGTTACGCGGCTTGGGATCTCCGAGTGGGAAAACCGGGCCGGTTGCACGAGACTGGATGGAGATCGGTGAAAGAGGGAGCCGCAGGCGGCCACACCGCGATTGAAAGAACGGCCCCAATCATCGGCTCTGGAAATGCATTTTCCGTCTCTCTGGCTTCTGTGCCCGACGCCGTGGCGGCGGTTTTCGGGCATAGCTTCATACGGGGAGTCGCTGCACACACCGGCAGAGGAGAGGGCCAGTCTTTGTCGCTATTTCGGGGGGATGAACGAGCCGGGGACACGAATACGTGTTCGATCGATGAATCACTCGGCGTGCACCGTTGACGTTGACGCGGAACGAGAGCGCGACACGCAAACACACGGAGTGAAAGGGAAAGCGGCAGAAGAAGAGAGAGAGAGAGAGAGAGAGAGAGAGGGAGAGAGGGAGAGAGAGAGTGAGGCAGAGGGACAGAGGACCGGCTACTAGCGGGTGGTAGTGGAACGAGGGGGTCGGAGGGGTTGGATGCACCCTCTCTGGTGTATGTACGGTGGCAGCTCACCGGTTGCGGGTGTGGAGTATGCAGGTGCGGGTGTATTAAAAAGCGGGGGTGGCTGCGGTCGCGTACCAATCACCCGACGGGGATGAGGGGGTGGCTCCGTGAGCGAGAGGGGGTCGAAAGGTGGTCTGGTCCGGCTCGATGGACGGGGTAGGCACGGCAGAGAGAGGGATCATACAGAGAGACGGTTTGTTCCGAGAGAGAGAACACGCCCGTGCCACGCAACCCCCGTGAAATTTTAATCGTGTCGTCATTGGGGTAGTTTGTTACGATAACCCGACCAGCATGGACGTGTACGTGGGCTTTTCACGGGGGAGAGAAAAAAACCACCAGGGGGAAAGATCGACCAAGGGAACCGCGTTTCCCTCGCATCCCTTTTTCCACCAAAGTCTCGCTGTTTTAGCGATGGAGATACGGTAGAACTCTCTGGAGGTAAGGTACCTTCGCCTATTAGCCACCGTTCCTCGGGCAATAGCGTATAGTAGACGCGTTTCCGGTTGAACAAGCGGGAAGATCCGTCACCTTTTACCCCGATCTTCGTCTTCGAAGATGTGGTGCGCGCAACGAGCATCATTTTTGCCAGCTCGCGGCGGATATTTACCCGTGTCGTAATTAGCATCGCGCACGAGCGGCGTTTTCATCGGCGTCGAACGCGTGGCTGCGCCAACGCCGGTCACGGTTGAATACATCGTTTGAAAGATTCATGGGAATGCGGTGCGCCGGGCATTATTGCTCATTTGATCGGGCGGCGCATCCGAAAATAATGTAGAAAATTGTTTTGCGGTCTTTTTATCTCGATTTCAGCCACGTGACACACACGCACACAGCCGAGCACGCGTCGATGAGGGAGGAACGAAGGGCGTGTAAGTGAAGGCGTGCATGTGTGCGGAGGGGTCGCTTTGTGTGTCCCATCAATCACGCGGACCTTTTCACCGAGCGGATATCGGGCCTGGCCGTTTTTGCGTGCGGTGCATCCCGCTCGATTGCAATCGTGGCGAATTATTGAATCTGCTGCATATCTCGTCCGTCCGGATTAGGTTGGGTTAGTTGGCGCGCGTCCGCGACTTCGCCGATTTTGCCCCCGCGAATCGGCCAATTCTCACCCTTCCACGGGGAAAGGATATCGATCCGCGAAACGTGACGGGTGTTTGCAAAATTCCCCGTCTTTCGGCAAAACCTCCGAGTAAATTAAACGGATCTCTCGTGGAAAATCGGCGAACGTATTTCCCTTCTTCTTAGATCCGACTGCAGCTAGGATGGCAACTTTTAAATCTGCGAACTTTCGTCGTACCGCGCGGGGCGAGGATTTTTCGCCTACTCGAAACTCGAGGTCGGGGAATACTAGAAATATCGATAAAGAATTGTGAGAACGCAGGGTAATTAAATGTTCCAAGATGTAAAAGCTCGCGACGTCAACGCGAATAATAATAGGTAAAATCGGTACTTACTATTGGAAGACCAGGCCCGGCTGGTACCGTCGAAGAGTTTGCTGCGTAAGAAGATGATCATTCATGGAACGGATGATATTACTTTATTTGATGACGTACTTAAACAGTGAAAGAATCTCGTTGTCGAGGCCAGTCACGCAAACACGGAACATACCGGCTCGCACGACGACTCGTCACGCTGCTCGTCGTAATCGCCGCTGATGGCCGATTAATGTTCCTCGTAAAAAGAGGCGGAGAAAGAAAAGTGGAATAGCCAGCAGGGACGTGACTTTGGCCCGAACTCGCAATGTCTTTGGGTCTGTGATATTTACAACGCCGCGAGTTCACAGTTGCCGCGATGAGAAAGCGTGAAACGACCCCCATCACACGGACCTCGACACACCGCAGGCTGATCCCTAGGACGTTCTCTCGAATTTTCCACAGTCCCCTCCTCGAGATTAGGCCTGGTGTAATGAGGATCGTTCGGGAAAGTCGATTAATCTCACTCGAAATGACAATGGGTAACGCTTGACACGTGCGCGAGATAGTAACCTAAATAATAATTGGACGCCGCTTATATATTTACATACTATACGAACGTAAACCCTGGTTAGTCCTCGAGTCCATGATAGTTCCTGGTTCCAGGACCAGGCTCTGAGCTTTCCACGTCTGAGACCTGACTCTCAGGCTCGTGTACAGTGACGATCGCCTCGCCATACGACCGTCTAACGTTAGAACGGACACCCTAAATCGATCGAGACAGATCTGGCCGAAATTTACAACGAGACCATCCAGCGGAATTTCATGATGCAGGAATCCATGTACCCCGGTGGAACAAATGGACCGTTTAGTACGGTCTCCAGACCTGTCTGGGCTTAGGACTCCTGTCTCTTCTGCCTCGCACTCCCTCCCTCTCGACGTCGGTGTCGTCCTCCTTCTTCCTGGTCGTGAGATCCTGGCCCACGTTCTCCTTGTCCTGTCCCTTCTTCGTGCTCAGATCCACCGTCCCTTCCAAACGCATCTTCAGGTCTCTGCGAGAGATCTGCTCGTCGTTCGCGATCTCCTGATCGTTCGAGTTCTCTATACTCGGTCGCAGGTGAACGGAGGCGTCCTGAAACGTCGCGTCGGTCGTGTCTTCCATGTCGCTCCTCACAGGCGAGATCCTCGGGGAGTCCTGTTCAGGAAGAGACTCGTCGCTCCTCACGCGATCCCTGTTCACGTCGTGCTCGTTCCTATCGTCCACTTCTATGCTTCCGTCGGGACTATCCAGACCGGACCTAAGGAGTACGTCCTGGTCGTCGTCCCGTCGCTTCTCCTCCTTCAGCGCGGACTCGGGACTGCTACTGCTGCCTCGAAGCTTCCTCATCTCCTCCACCCGCGCTTGGTCAGGCCTCTGCAACCGCTGCTGAGCCATTCTTAACGCCAAAGCGTGCCATTCCGGCTCCAGAACGTACTGCTGCGTGTGGTAGAGCGGATTGTAGAGCCAAGAGGATTGCGGCAGCAACGGGGCGAATATCGACCCGAAGATTGACCCTGTGGCCCCCAGAAGATGAAGACCTGTTGTTACAACGAATGTCAGTTTCGCGAGTCTTTTCTCCCCGTCAGAGATAATTCGCGAGACTAGAATTCGGAGAACTAGAATTTCCCAGAGTCCTCCAACTACCTATTCGTTCAGCTCGGTTGTACCCTAACCGGGGGTAACAAATGCAACGATACCTTGGAAGTGTGA
Organism: Eufriesea mexicana; assembly: GCF_001483705.2. Classification (NCBI taxonomy): domain Eukaryota; kingdom Metazoa; phylum Arthropoda; class Insecta; order Hymenoptera; family Apidae; genus Eufriesea; species Eufriesea mexicana. The sequence continues at coordinate 339,576 of NW_016910972.1, forward strand.
ATGGTGGCTTGACGGACTCGGCGTGGTGGTGGTCGTGGTAGGTTCCGCCGGAGGCGTGGGCGCCGCGACCGTGGCCGTCGTGAGCAGTCCAGGTCCAGGATTGCCTGGTGACGTGGTCGGGGTGACCTCCCTGACTGACACGCTGATTGGACCCAAATCGTTCCTGGACGGTTCTTCAAGAAAACCATTCGTCGTGAGTCACCGACTGAGCCTCGTTAAGTAAATAAAATTCTCCACGCATCTGAGCTTCGACACCCTTTCCATCGTTTCCTTCCTCGTTTCAACAGGTCAATGGTAATTTGATCGATTAATCGAGCCGAAAGGGCGGAAAGGAGGGAGATGATCCGGTGGATGTCGCAGCTTGACAGAAGCGTGGAAAGAAGTTCAGGTGGCTTACCAGAGTTAGGTCCAGGAAGTCTAGGAGATCTTTGCTCGATGCTGTGGTGGAAGGGATTGAAGGCCGACGCACCAGCTGCCGGGGGATGTGTATGCGAATGGTGACCGGGAGGCGGCGGAAGACAGTGCGGCGGAAGAGAGCCCCGAGGTAATCCACCCCACCCTTGGCCGGCTCCTTGCTCCAGACCCAGGTGTTGCAAGCCTGTGCAATCCAAGAGATCTGAAATTATGTCTGTCAGTCGTTTGGCTTTTTGGCCAGAGCCTTGGCCAGCTTTTCCGCGATCGATAAGGACCAAAGTCCTGGTCGAAAGAGAAAAATCTCTTCCTCCGTTTCGTACTCCTTCATCTCGAACTCTGGCTACCTAGTACTCGACACGTAGCCTCGTCTCGAAACGGTATCGGTGAGGTGTATTACGAAAAATTGCGCGTGGCGTTTGAAAGAAATCAATCTTGGGCCAGGATGAATATAGAACGCGAACAACGACCGCAATAAATAGCGGCCAGGCCGATAAAGAAACGCTCTCTGGAGGAGATGTGGAAACGTTATATAATGTCAGGTGGATAAACGATCACCGGATGACAGATAGAGCTGCAGAAACGCTTCTCTTTGACGTAGCGAACGTTTGACGTGGATGGACAGTTAAATTTATCCAACAGAGAATAGAGAAACGATCGATCACCTTTTTTTTTCGATACTAGCCGATACCACCCGGCCATGGGAATGGTTCGCGTGTGCAGCTATGCAATTAAATTCGCGACATTGCAGGGATTAATCTGTTCCAACGCGATTACGCTGCTCACCCTTCTCCCGCGGTCCTCTTCCTTATCGACCGGAAAGAAAACCCGATCGAATCTAATCGAATCCGTTTTCTTTTCGCGAAGATCCATCCCCGAACGACAGGTAAATCGGTTCGAAAAATAGGCAAGTCGATATACATGTTCGGAGAACGGGGCACGGAAGGACAGAAATAAAAAGAGGCGAGAATCGCGAACGGGGAAGGAGCGAGTAAGAAAGTTAAGAAACCGCCGACGTCCACGGGGGTGGTCGTGGGAGGGTGGAAAGGAGTAAAAGTGAAGCCCGTAGTCATCGGTATGGTATCGGTTTTTCGAAACACCTTGATCAATAGCAGATTATACCGTCATCTGTGCGGGGCAGTTTAAAAATTCCGTGAAAGCTCCGAAGCCACCGGCTTCAGGGGTAGGGATCGCAACGGGGTGGCAAGTAGGGGAAGTTCCCCGCCGGGTGGGGAGAGTTGTCTGGTCACTGGAACGTGGGCGTGGCTTGCCGTGCTTGCGACCGTCGCCATTGGTCCCCATTGAATCCCCTCCAATGGTCGGAGCGGCGGTGGCGGGGATGGAAAAAGCTCGGTAGGGGTTGAAGGGGTGATTTTTAAGCTCTCTTTAAGCCGAGCTTGCCAGAGAGGACACCACTATCTCGCGTTCTACCACATCGTCGTGGAACTACGAGCAAGCCAGCTGGAAACTCGCAGAGGAAAAGAGAGACAGAGAGAGAAAGGTTGTAGATGCAGCTACTTTATGAGGGGATTAAGAAAACGATAAGAGGCGCGCGAAAGCTACGCTGTGAGCGAGCTTAAGGAGGCCAAGGGTTTCCCTGTACCTGATGCGCCGTAAGTGACGACTTTGCTTGCCTATTCTCTGCGAAAATCCTTACTCGACCCTTGGCGCAAAAATTCCTGCTCGTTCGAGAGGAAGAAATTTACTTCCATTCGATCCTCGAGCATGAACTCGAATCGACAGCGATCGACGTACGACGAAACTCCAGTCGGATAAAGAAAATTAAATTTCCAAAAATATCCGCGCCTTTTTCACCCCTACGAGTTGATACGTGAAAGTTTCGTGCCTCCTGGTGAAAGGTAAGGGAAGAGTTTCGGTATTTGACAGCGGCGCGTATCCATTTCAACCGACTCGTAACATACTTTCAATTTAATAAAGCCCCAAAACGGCTGGCACCCTCTCAGGGGGTAGAGAACTCGCGTGCCGGGGTCGGGGGAGAGGGTGGCGGGCGATAATTCCGAAAACAAATGAAGACTAATGAGGGGAGAAGCCAGGCGAGAGCCTCTGAAAGAGTCGGAGGGAAAGAAGCAGAGAGCTGAAAGGGTTCAAGGAGCCGCTACCCTTTAAGGGGTGAGAAATGTTAAGCTTAAACGTTACGGCCCTAGGGTTAGTTGCCTTTATGTGTACCTTCCACCGGGTACAGAAGCTTTAAGGGATGATGTATTATCGAGCAGCATGTTCAAAATGTGCTCCGCTGTTTCAGTCCCCCCAAGCTGGTCTACGTGTTAGTGTTACTTCTCGATACTTGCGGCGCTTGAAACCTGGCCAAAGAAGATTGTGGCTGGTTAATTTTTCGCGGTATAATACCGTGCAATGATTTCCGGGGAAAAATGTAATTGAAAGAACCACCGGGACCTGATTTACGTCCAGCGCCAGTAGCACGAGTCGGCGTTGAGTCGGGCATCCGCGGAAAATAACGAGTAGAAATAACGAAAATAATTGCATCGGAATTAAATATGCAAACGCACGCGTCCGAATTCGGAATTCGGAATTCGGGGTAATTTTTCGATACGAAGCAGAGAGAAAAGGGTAAGGAGAAGGTTGAATCTCTCTCTCTCCTTTCTTGATAGTCACCGCGATTGAGAAAACAGAGAGCGAGAAGAAAAGAAGAGCGTAGTGGGAGCCGTCGGGAAACTTAAGGGGCGTTTAAAGACGTTGGGCCAAAGGGTGACGGGCAGGCTCGAAAGTAAAGAGTAAAGCCGGTTCCGTTCAGGTTGCTCGCTTAAAACCCCTCCGGCAGCCAGCCAGAGATACATAATAAATTAATTCGCGTATTTTCCTGTCCTCCTTATCTATTCAAATCTATGCAAAACAGGAGTTAAAACGCCCTTCTTACTGCTAAGGCGTTAACCCTTGTGTAGCTTGCTCGCACACCCTCCCCTGCCCCTCTTTTCAGCTTCTTCTCTAACCACCCCCGCGTCCCTCGATCCCGACGCCGCCGCCACCCCCGTAAACCCCCGTTTCCCACGTCCTAGCCTCTCGCTACCGACGGTCGGATGTCTTTGCACACCCACCCTTTGCGCCCGTTCTCATTATCGCGTCGCAGCAACCCCTAAAATGCCACCCTGGAAAGGTCCCTGGCACCGATCTAAGCTCTACGAGGAGATATTTCGAGAAAGGACGAGAAAATTGCTGTCTCTCTTGCTCCCGCGCACATCAACGCCATCCCCTTTCATCCCCTCCGTCTCCGGTGCCTGTTTCCTTCTCTTATTTACGCTTGCATCCTCTTTGAAGTTACGAACGTGGATAAAAACGACGAACTTTTCCTAACGTTCATTGTACGTTCTTGCTCTCTTTTCGAGTCACGTCGCCCGAACACCCGTGTCTCCTCTCTTTCTCTCTTTCTCCTTCCTCCACCTTCAGACACGCTTGCGTACGAGCGTATAGAAACTCCGGAGTTTCGCCATGGTTCTCGCGTCGTCTGTCTCTATGACGGCAAGGCTAATTTCCATCGGAGGACGCGACGAAGGTTCTGAAAGAATTCTCAGAGAATTCTGAACCGGTTGAATCGCGCAGAGATAAATTACCAATCGACGTGGCCGCGTGTAAATTCGTTCCATTCGTTTATCGGCTTTCAGCTGTTCCGGCTCCTGCGTCATTGATACGAGAGAGAGAGAAAGAGAGAGAGAGAGGACACGAGCCAGGGGACGAAGAACGACGAAAGGTATCATTAGTTACCGTCGCCGCGACCGAAAGTTCCTGGTCACCGGGCCTGATTAAAAGACGAGACACCCTGGGACACCCTTGCAAGACACGCAAGAGGGTGAAATGTGACGCGAATTTAAAGGATCCGCCGTGATTTGACGCTGGGGTGGACAGCAGGCAACCCTTAAAAAGGGAACCTTTAAGGATCCTGTACCGCACTCGTCAAGGGTTACTCGCTTTTCCATGGACGTGAAAGGATCCTCCAAGAAGGACTCGAGTTCTGTCTGAAAATCGACACTCCGAGCCTCCGATTGGGGTGTTCCTTCGAGGAACTCGGTACACGATACCTGTAATTAGTTTCGACCAATTAGGACGCTTAATATGAAATTCGAAACGAAGCTCGAGCTGTCGCGAGATCGGTGTTTCACGCCGTGATCCACCTTCGTGTTCCGACCTCGATGATCGATCGTGCGTTGCGTTGAAAAATTTGCAGAATAGAATTGCCAAGGAAAACGACGCGAGAGAGAACGAGAGAGAGAGAGAGAGAGAGAGAGAGAGAGAGAGAGAGAGGGGGAGAGATCGAGAGGTCCTCTTTAAAGAAAGCTCGCGAAAATCTACTGTAAAACGATCCGTGAAACGAAGGCGAGCGACAGTTTTAAACTGAACGCTCCTAACAATCTCCCCCAAATGAGGTAAAGGCCACCTTATTGAAACAGGGGTTGCGATTTTTCCGGCGCTTCCCCAACCCCTGGTAGGCGGTTAATTGACACTGGAGGGTGGAAAGAGGTGGAACAACGGAAGGGGGGCTAGGAATCGAGCTGCGCGAGCTGTTCTTGTTAACTCGAATCCCGGCTGCTCTCGCGATTTTTCATCCCCTTAGCTAGACAGACAAAGACACCCTCCCGGGAGCCACGTGATCGAGGTGTTTTCGTTCCTCGGACAATCTCAGCGAGGATCTTTTCGCGTGTTGCCACTCACCGAATACATTAATTTCCCCGGTGCTCCGGGCTCCTGTCACTCTTGCTGCTGAAATTGAATCGTGAAGATGCGCAACAAACCGATCGAGCGCAGACGACTTAGAATTCGAGAGCTTCGAAGAAACATCGCAGCTAATTTCCTAGATGATTAATTCTTGGAACGAAAATTTGCCCTTCTTTCTCAAAAATTATCCAACGACTTGGAGAAATAGAGAGAAAGAGAGAGACAGAAACGGGGGGGAGGGGATTAAATAGGCAACGCGGAATGCGAGGAAAAAGGTCAAAAAGCGCAACACTTTTTGGAGAGAGAGACAACGAGAGTAGGAGTAGCAGGTACGGAACGAAGACAGCCTGTGTACCGGACTTGGATGATCCTCGGGGATAGCAGAAAATTCGAGCCTCCCCTCGAGCTAGGCCGAACGAAATTTAATAACATCCCCCTAGTTACACCTCAATGGGCACCTTAACGACCCCTGCTCGGGTAGCCAGCCGTCTCTTGCCATTTCACCCAGCCGGATTCTCCTCTCCTTATCAACCCCAGACGCGGATATCTAATAAACCAGCTCTCGAAACGCGTCTTTATCCGAACAAAGATAGCCACCCCCTTTCGCAGTTTCGGGGGTGGCGGAAGCTCGGTAGCTGCCCGACTGACCCCAGCGGCGAACTGGACGGAGGCGCAACCTGTGCGCTGACCGTCGAACTACCAGCGAAAGGGTTGAAAAAGTGGTGGACACGAGCCGTGGAATAAACCGATCGATATGAGAGGGTTGATGTCGGTCGCGACTGCGACCCAGTTACGCGACCGCGCGTTTCCTTCCACCGAGAATTGAATTTGTCGCGGAAGGGGTGGCTAAGACACCGGCGACGGAGCATTCTTCTAAGCGGTCTGCGAGACTTGCATTGGAACGAAGACGACGAAAACGCGGGAAAATTATGAATTTCCACGTCTCGAACATTTTTGGAAAAATTCCACCCGGATCGTCGAGAAACGACGACATCGTGAGACGCGTTAGCGTGTGTACGATGATGCGGGGGTGGAGAAACAAGAAGAAACCGAGACCTTCGAAGACGACGAAAACGGACGGAATGGAGAAAGTTGAAAGATGAGAAAAATGGAACTCGCGACACCACCGACCATCCTGTTTCGACCCTATCCTCTTCTATTTTCCAGCCGCAGCCGGCGTTGCCGCAAAATATCCAACGCGGCGAACTTCCATCGCGCAGCACGGTAATTCGATTCAGCCGACCTGTATAGCCGCGTTACGACACGAGGCTGCGACACTTCCGCTCGGCGATTACCGTGGAACAATTTTATGCAGCCGACCTGGAAATTGTTGCGTCCGTCCTCGTTAGCTGAAATTACGACGGGGAAATCTGAAGGAAAGAAGAGGAGAAGTCGACGGGGGCGCGGTCCTTGATTGAGTAGACCGCGGGGGTGGGACAAAGGGCGGCTAGGGAAGGGTGGCCGGAGAGAGAGAGAGAGAGAGGGGGACAGGAGTGCAGAGACGAGAAATCGACGGCAGGACTGCTACTCCACACTACCCCCGGGGGCAGCAGGGGAGAGAAGCTCCGTTAAGCCGCTTATCATGCCGAAACAATACACTGTCGGTGCACCAGTATCAGTAGCCGACCCTCGCTGCTCGAGGCTAGTCCCATCAAAATTTCGAGCTTCGAACGAATTTGAATTGGAATCCGCGCCGCCAAACTAGCTCGTCGAATGCGCCGCCACCGGAAATCGCTGCCACGACCGGCCGCTGGATTTTCTCGTCCGGCGATAAATCGAGAAAAATCACGGAGTCTGCTGGCAACGGAGGCCCGACTTGTCCGACTATCCAAAGACCGTGAACTCTGGAAAACCGATTAATTTCGGTCATTCGCGGAGGACTCGCGGGAAGAAACTAGATCCCCTGAGCCGCGGAAAGAAACTAGATCCGTCTAGAATGCTGCACAGTATCGGGGTCCTCAGGCCGGTGTTTTCCTTCGCGGACGATCGGGAATTTCAGCAGCTGGAGAAGTGGCTCGTCAAACGGGGCGCAAAGTTTCGCCGAAGAGTGGCGTCGACAAACGAAAGGCCGGGGCTTAATCAGAGTCTTCTCCACTTAGACGCCCCGTGGCAAAACTCAATTTTGAGTCGGCGCCTGCCGACGCTCAATTTTGACACCCTTCGTAGCCACCAAGCCAGCCAACACTGAGAGGAGCAAGCTTGCCTTCGCGACACCGGGAAAGGGGATGACGCAGGGTTGTAAACTTAGTTATCCGGTTGCCGCTGAGACGTGCTACGAGGCGGATGCTGCACTATGCGCGACGGCAGCCAGCGGATCTGGACGAGTCTTCTATCGGCACACACTTACCGGACAACTTGAATCCCAGGGGATCCTGAGGGTGACCGAAAGGGAACGGCCTGGGCCCGAAGTGGAAGGGATGAAAGGCCTGGTGTCCTGAAACGCAACGCTCGTCGTGAATCGCTGTGACGTATGGTTCGCCTGTGTTCGTTCTACCAAGGATTCGTCGTATTTCCAATTTAAACAATTTTTTTTCCAAATTGGGAATACTATCTATCGCGACTGTGCGTGACTTTTGAAAAAAAAAAGAAAAGAAAAAGGAAGAATTTCGAGACTTTTCGCAAATTTCGTCAAATTAGAAAGGATCGATATTTATGAATTAATCGTCACTTTTTCGGGAATATCTCTGAAACTGTTGGGATACATTCTATACTCGGAAGGATACGGGAAACCTTGAACCACAGTATCCCTGCTCCTGTCTACCACGAAGAGCGGAGTTACCTACGGTTGGTAAAAGCCTGTAACACTCACTTGTTTTCGATCTGGGCTCTCTTGGTCCGTCCACGGTGACCTTGATCGCCTTCGACAGAGTGGCTATTTGAGGTGGTGATGTCTGCAGCATGATCGTCAATGTGAAGCTCTTCCCTGTAACAGAGCGGAGACTTGAAACGGGATGTTGGCGGATTTATCACCAGGCGGTAAAACAAGATCATCTCCGTTAGTTTCCTAGTAACTCGTTCCGATATTATACACTGCGAAAATATACAGACCGAGCTTTTTCGAGCTTCCATCTAGCTTTATCGCTCACGATGTTGCTATAAATAATACCTTTAGACAAACTGTGTCGAAAGTTGCGTCGTTAGCAGCGGGGACAAGGCGAGAAACGAATCGAGCGAGAATTTCGGGAATTAGGCTAATTTTAAGTAAATTCCCAATATGTCGATATTGTACATACTCGTTTTCGAGCATTTATAACCCTATCTAAAAGTTATATGCTAAGTAATTATATTTATTATCGGAATAAGATAAATATAATACAGAAAGCGGTTGGCTGAATAACGATGGGTATACGTTTGTATAAAGAGAAAAACAATTGCAACCAACTATCCTAAGGACTTCCTCTAAGCTTTCGCTATCGAGTTTAACCTTTTGACTGCCACGCCAAAATCGTGTGTTTTCCTCAAGACGCCACGCTAGATGCAAAATTTGTTCTAATATTCTTTGATGTTCTAATAAAAATTTTTCGTTGCTCAATGGGGCACTTCTTATTTCAAAGTATCTTCTAATTAGCGGTTATATTCCAAATGCGCTAACTGTCAATTTTTATTCAATGTAGTTCAACGTAGTTTAAGTAGTTCAAGCGCTCCGGTCATCAATGACCATCGGTGACAGCTACATGACAAACGTGGCAGTCAAAGTGTTGATACAACACTGCTTTGTTGAGAGGATTGACCCCTCTTTTTACAACTTTTCCCTAAAATTCCCCTCACCCCGTCTCTTGTAGAAAATATTGCAAATATGTCTGACTTTCGACTTGCCTCTTCCACTGCGTTCCTCTTTTACGGCACTTTTTCGCCCAAGATCTTCGAGCCTAGGTTGCTACAATACCTTAAGTCTAACGAACGGTTGGTGGCCAAAACGATAGCAGTGAAAGAAAATACAAGTGGCAGTCCCGAAACGGAAGAACCGTTCGCGAAACCTTACTTTCCCTCGCAGCCCGATTCGCGAATACTCGGAAATCGGCGAAAAAGTCTTAGTCTTCGTCGGGCGCGACGAACATCGTCGTCGACGACAAAACCACCCTCTTGCTCGCCTTGCCAACGCGTTTTTCCCGAGGAACGCGGCCAACTGTTGGCGAAAACGGCGACGCGCTCTCGCGGGGTGCGTTCGCTGGAAACAAAACACAAATGTGCCGGAAGTAAGGGGTGAACGAGTGGCGCCGCTGCGTCGATGTTTGCCCCGAATCGGCCGGAATATGTTAATGCCGGGGGAGGCTAAACGCGAGCCCAACCCCCGACAAATGTACGCGGCCGTTTGTCACGCGCGATTTCGTCCTCTCCACCTTTCGACCGGTTCGATCCGCTCGATCCGCGCAGTGACGCCGAAGCTTCGAGATGCACCCTGTCGCACTCCGCTTCGCGAGCCGTCCGTTTTTCACCGGGAAATTCGTCGCGAAACCATTGGAAAACCGGACAACGAACGGATCGGCGCTCGCGAGAGATGTTTCTGAGACAGACAAGCCAGCTTTGCGAGTTACGTTGCGTGCTCAAAGGGGATTATGTTCCGAGAGATCCTCCGTGATAGAACGCGTCGGATGATGAAACGAAGCGGGATTTTCGAGAAAATTAAACCGAGGAGCGTTCCATTTGAAGGAAGTTTAATGAAATTTCCGACGATCGATGCGTAGCCGTGAAGCAGATGCAGCTTCAACCGCAGAAGGTGTTCTATTCGCGGATCGGATCGAGCCGGGAAATCTGTCGCGGAGTTTCGACTTTCGCCGTTATTTCGCTTTAGAACGAAAGTTGTTCGACTCGACGATCAGCTGGGACACATCGGCGAAGGGTGAGAGGCGAAACGATGAAATAAAAGCTGGCACTTACGCGCGTTTCCGCGCTACCAGCGCCGAGTTATACGGCTTATAATGGGGTCGGCGTGCATACACGCACGCGGTTGCGCAGTTTTATTTTATGGCAGCGTGGCTTGGACGGCAAACGACCGGGTTTTTACGGTGAACCACGACATTTAACCGGCTTACCGCCGTCGTCCAGCGAAATATTCAGCTCCGGACGTTTAACGTCACCCGGGGAACGCTCCTCCGTTTGCGGAACGGGGGTGCCACAGAGTCGCTCGTTGCCCTTTCCAGCGCTTCAATTTCGCGATTCAAACACACTCCTCTTCTTGTACACGAGACGTAAATACCAGTTGCTTCGTTCTTCCGTGCATCGTCGAATCGCGGTATCGACAGGGGCGTAGAAATTGCCAAATTTTTGATGTAATCATACTCCCTTCTTCTTCTATTCGAGATACATCATATACAGCTCGATGGCAGCTATCTCGACGCGAAAATAATAAAAAATTCGCGACACGATGGAGCGTCGAAATGATTCTGCTGGAACCCGAATGAAAACGATGACAAAACTCATCGATACTCTTTTAATCCTTCAAATGAACGCGAGGGAAATGGAAAAAAAAAAGGATACACGCGCTGGGAGGGGAAAAAATTGTTGGAAATAGAATACAGAGATTTCCGAGGGTGGAAGCGGAGGGCTAACAAGGCCAAAGTTTATTGCCGGTGCGGTGTCAGATTCGTGATGGCGGTGGCGGCGCGAATCGAGGGTGATGGCAGGCGTTTTGAGGGTGTTTATGAGGCATTATGTGTAACTCGCTGGAAGAACGATCCTCCCCCTTGAGGTCTGCTGCCCTCCACCTGTCTACGCTCGCCGAAATCGTAATTCGTTGCGTGCTAAACGCCGCCTTCCACGTATCGGGCTTTTGCATAATTTCTCGATACGGCCTGCCTGTCCTCCCGGTGTTACGCTCCTGAAGCCTGCCCAAACAACTTCTTCTCTCCTTGTTACTATTTCGAATCGAATAATAAATTTCACTCGTCCGAAAATTTGCCTCGCAATCGGGGTATTTTTAATTCCCCGCGCTTTTATACTCCGGGGGACTATTTTTAATTACTTTCCCATTGAAATCTCTGGTCCGTGAAGCAGTCTGCCAATAGGTTCGACTCGTAGGCAAATTTTTGACCCGGGACAAAGGTTCCCGAGACCCCTATGATCGCGATGCAGTGAGTTTCCGCGAGATCTCCCGGGCCCGGGATTTCGACCGCGATAAGAAGAATCGCCGGGAGATTTTTCTCCCTTTTTGCCGGCGAAAAAAGCCGAGCATAATGGCCGCGCGTTTACCGGCTCGCGATAGTCCGCGTCCATTTACACGACAAGGATTTGCACACCGCGAGAAGACACGAGAGAACGCTCGCGTACACCCTAAGTTTGCCCAGGGATCATGCAGTGTTAAAAACTCCCCTGTTTGCCGGCGAAGCTCGTAGCCGAGGGTGGCTCGGATCGTTATTTCAGAGTGTTTGTCGTGTTTTAAGATTCTGACGTTTTGACTGGCCGAATCGCGGCGGAATGAGGCTCGTGCGCGCTCCTATCGACTAGCCTTCTTTTTATTTCCCGCGTAGGCTCCATCGGCTTCGCGAAAATTCCATCCCCTAGCTTGCCCGGTCGTGCGCGATCATGATTTTGGTCAATCGCTTTGCTGCTCGAACTCGAGGACGAACGCGAAGAAGCGTGTCTTCGATCTCTCGAGGTTGGAATAAAATGGGAGAAAAATTTTGCCGTAATTACCTGCAACCCCCACGCGTCGCTATCGAGTTGCAGCGGTTGTTGGGAACGATTCTCTCGGAGAGGACGCGCGCGGAAGCACGAGTAGGAAGCAGAGGAAGAGTGGGCGAGCGAGCGAAACGAAGCTGGGCCTCGTTTACGGCTAATCGAAGCGCAACGATAGCGAGCGAGGAATCTTTCAGGCAGGACACGTCGACATCGAGTCGAGGATTCATCGGAGCGAGAGCACGGTGCACGGTTGAAAAGGGCGAGGAAAAACGTGGAGAGCGTGGAATTAGCATATGTAAAAAGAAACAGAGCGGGCCGGGCGCGTACACGACGAGAGGAGCGGAGACCAGCAGGAAAAATAATGTTTAATCGGTAGAAAATCTCGGTGCAGTCATCCGCCGTAGAACAGCTTCTCCCTCTGGCCGCGCGGCCCCCTCCGTGTCTCCTGCGTGATCCTTTACTTGAGAGAGGGCTGGATTTTTTAATTTTTAATTGGGAAAAAACGTCGCTGAGGTGGTCGACGAAATCCACCGAGTCCCTCTGTGAATTTCGACGACGTTCCACCCCCCTGCGTTCCGCCCCTCTCCCTTGTCGATTCCTTCCTGCCAGACGGTTCTCCTCACGGATTATATATTATCCGTCTGATAAAGTCCGATCGAGTATATTTTCGATCGGTCGGCCACGGCAAGGAATTACCTACGAAGGAATTGCCGCGCCAGCAGGGGCGCAACGAGAGCGATTAATTAAAGTAAGAGGGCGCAGCTCCGTGTAAGTCACGCACGATCGAAGCGAAATTTCGGCTACGACCGTCGCAACAGCTGTTCCACCGTCGTGGAAACAGGGGAACGCCAGATCTCGAGGTTCCTGCGAAAGAACCTGCTACCCTCTTCAACGTCCACCGGTCTTTACGACTTATTAAATCATTTCCACGCATTTCCAACTTCCAACCTCGAACGCTCAAAGAGAAACAGCCAAGGGGAGAATAAAAGTCCCGTTTAGCCTCGAGTTGCCAGCAGCAGCAAGTATCTCGCGGTTCCACGAGAAAAGATTAGCTCTAAACCCTTGAGTTCATTACCAAAGGACCGATTAGAACATGGACAATCCACCTTACATATTTCCTACCTGAAACGTGTCTCTGTTCAGGGGTTACGTGAAGATAATTATTCAATTCGCACCAAAATGAAATATAAGGACAGCCCTGAAAGAAGGTTAAGTGTGTTTGGGCTTGGAAAGAAAGTGATCGCGTGCAAGAGGATCGAATGTAAGGGATGTTTATGACAGAGTCGAATGCGATAAACGAGTGAAAGTTTATGAATGCGCCTGAGTGTTTAGAATACGTGACCGACCGATTGAGAAGAGAGAACGTGGGTATAGATGAGGGCAGAATGAATGATTTAAATAAGGGTAGTACAATGGCGCGGACGACATAGTCTCTAGCGATCTTTTAACGGTCCCTCACGGTCTCCGAGAGTCTAAGAGTTTCTAACAGTGTTTCAGTATATCTAGTTTCGTAGCCGATAATATAAGTATAAGCTTATTGTACTTTATTAAGAAAGAAAGCAACATTACTACATATATTTAAGGAAAGAAACTTCTGACGATGTTTGTAATAGCGGAAAATACTACACGCAGGTGGTAATACGGCCATAAAACGACAGACGGTAGAGGAATATATAGCCAAGACGACTGGAACGATTTCTTCGCACGAAGACCAACGAACGATTGATACAAGACGCAAGATGAGAGGATTAAAATGAACCCCCAAGCAGTCGCAGCTCCGAAACACGCGACGAGCCATCGAAGACGAGGAGACGCGAAGAGAAGAGGTTGTCGTGGATCGCGTGAATCACGGTCTAAAACAACCCCGGTATCAGGCGGAGGCGGAGGAAGCAACGAGGACGAGTAGCGAATCCATTGCGCGAGGACATCGGTCAGGATCTGGCCTGTCGATAGTTCGAGCTTTGCCTCGGATTCTGCCGCCTCCAGCTCGGGCCCGAGCACGTCATAAAACACAGGTAACTCCGGTATTTATGTCCGTCGTTTTTACGCCCGTCGCTGGCCACCGGCTCGCAGCGCAGCCGAATGCCACACACGCGCGCGCGTCTCGCCGCCGCCTCGTGACTCTCTCCTAGGCAACAAGAGAGAGCCTCGCGCTAATCCCTGTCGGCAACGAAAGGGGTGGCCGAGTGATATACGCCTCTGCGCCGCTATGATAATATCCCCCCTGTCTCCACCCGCAACCGACCGGGACCACCCTTTTGTTTCGCCGCTGCCACCCGCTGCTCCATGCCACTTTTCTCCGCGAGAACTGCCGACCAGCCGCGCGTTTTCGCCTGCTCCAAGATTCCCTTCCAATCCTCCATCCTGCGCCCCAGCCTCCGTGAAAACCCGCCGGATTAACCCAGCAAAGTGCCCAGAATAGTTCCAGGTGTCTACGAGTCTACCTGCATATCCCTGACACCTCGAATCGGTTCGTTCGTTCATCGATCGCGCCGCGTTTCCTAAGTTATTAGATTCCATCGGGACAGGTGATCAGGTGAGGAGACGCTGACGAAGGCACTAGATACGATTACGGATGTTAACCGATAGATAGTTGGGAAGATTAGAGCACGGTTATCGGGTCTAATTTAATCGAAGCGCGAGAAATAAGATTATTGCTCTTCGATATCTTTTTCATCGTATTCGGCGATCTAGAACACGTGATCGCGATAGCGGAGAGACGAAAATGGTGGTTCGTAGGTGGAAAAGTGGGAGGAAAGGACGGATAGGCAAGAGATAGGCGGCTGAAGAGCGATTCGAATTTTTGCGAACAACGTTCGCTCGTCTCGGCTAAAATCATTCCTCATCCGCATTCGCAGTATTAAATTGGCATGGCGAAGCCCGCGAGCGAGCATGGAACAAATATTTACCCCAAAATGGTCAGTGAGCGCGGGCCACGTGCAAAATAACGGAGGCGAAAAAACGGGGAAAAATGTACACGGAAACCGTATATGAAGCGGCCGCTGCGACTCGTCTCTTCGCGGTATTATGCGCGATACACGACGTGACTCGCCTGCAAACATCATAAATTTTCCATTTATTTAGCAAATCTGTTTACCCGACTCCGTAGATGATAACGATTGTTATCGGTGTGTTATCGGTGATCGGTGCTCGGCGATCGCATATTTTCCAGCAGACCGCTTGAAAAACGCGTGACCAGCGAGCGTTTCGTTAAACGGAAAGTACGACGGGCATCACGGTCAACCGGTAGAAATTATTCTGTGCAGAATGAATTTCGAAAATTCGAATACAAGAACGACAATCGAATACGTGCAACATCGGCCGCTGTTCCCAGCCGATGTAAAACCGACGTCCAAGTCCTTCTCCCGTCTCCACCCATCGCTATTTTATCAATCGATTTCTTTCTCCAAACGCGAAAATCATGCTGCTTTTACCGTATTTCCCATTTTTCACTCTCCGAAACGCGTTGTAAATAATATTAAATATTCCCCTCCCTCGATCGCGTTAATTATTAATCACGACCGATCGACTAATCGAAGGATCATCGAGGGGGTCCTGGCAAAGCTCGCCAAAGCTTGTCAAAGACAGGGCAATCGGGATCGTAGGAGAATTTCACGGAAGAGGATTATCCGAGAGGAACGACATCTTGGACTCGATGGGAGGAAAATTTCAGGTTGATTCGAAAGGTGGAACGAGAACGGTGGAAATATTTCCGACAGATTGAAATATCGGCGTTTCCCGGACACGCGGAAAACAATCTTGCATGATCCGTCACCCTCATAGAGGTTCTAGAAGCAAATCGTTGCGTTCGGCTGGTAGTTAGGGGCTGCCCGTAATACAGTAATGAGGGCTTACTGCCATGGAAACCAAAGCCGCTTACAGCCAACCACTCTACTCCCAACCACCCCCTGCCTCCCCTTTGTCACTCTCGCTCTCTCGCTCTGGCCGTCCTATTCTGCGATTCCCTATATATCCGCGATATCCTTCTCATCCGACGAGTTTCGCGAAAAAATTGCGAAAACCGTTCACGACCCCTATTGTTTCTCCACGGTTCGCTCATTTCTCCCACGTTGAGGGGGGGGGGGGGGGATAAGAGACCGCGTTCAAACGAATTCCGCGCCAAGTTTGCGCGAGAAAAATCGGCAGAGATAGGCTCTCGAACCGGAAAAACGATCCGTCCTTCGATCAGCCTTTTCGCGAATTACCATAACACCGAGAACGTGCCCCTTTTGACACTCGAAATGGCGCAGCGATGGTAAAAAGGCCACCCCTGTGACGCTTCGCGCTTCGACGCGCGAAACACGAAACCGGGAACGACTTCATCGTACAAAGTGGCTCTCGCGGCCCTCGATCTTCCGGTTACCGAAGGGAGGTGGGTATATTTGGAAAATTTACGTGCTCGGCTGGCCGACATCGTCGTCGGGGCCAGGGGTGATCGGCGAAAAAGCTGGCATTTAAGGCACCGTTTAAGAAGCGTCCTCGACGTGGCACCGTGGACGGAACAGAGTCGATACCGCGCAGACCCCGCGATTTCCTTTTCCAATTTGCCATAAACAAGTCGACCGGCCCTCCTCGTTAACCTACGCTCGTGAACTGCTCTCCTGAAAGTGGTCCGCGACGGGAAGAAAGGCGAGTCAGCGTGTAAAAGAGGGAGAAGAACGAAGGAAAAGGGACGTCGTTGCAAGTCGGTCGAATTAAAGGAATTAAAGGCGCCTCGTTACTCGTATCTCCCGATCCTTGCCACCCTCTTGGCCGGAAAAAACGGGCCAGACCCGAGACTAGGAAGGGACGAGGATGAGCGACTCGATTCTCCTTCCTTTGCTCGACGCTGAGGCCGAATCGGCCGAGAGTTTGCATTAAGAGTTCGTAATGGCAGCGATTATTAGGGCGCATTATTCAGCCCCGATCTAGGGCCCCTGATTTTTTTTTCCCTCCATTCTGCACCCCCGCCCCCTTCGAGGGAACGCTGAATTATTGAGACGCCGAGGCGGGAATTAAAAAATCTTCGCGACGACCGGCCGAGATATCGAGAGTCACGGAGAATCACGAGACGACACTGTTTGCCGGGTGAATTAAAAATGAGGATGAAACGAAGGGGCCAGCTGGCTCTCTCGCCTCGCGTCCGAGGAAAAACGAGGCCATCAGTCGGCCCACCGCCTTAATGTACCGACTACTGAATGATTTAAGACGCCCCGAGAAAGCTTCGGTTCGACTCGACCTGATCGAATTTTTGCAATCGCTCTTCC